>NW_027331938.1:5115842-5223173 GCF_048418815.1 Hemitrygon akajei | reverse complement strand
TTTAATACAGTTATGTCCCCGTAACTGCGTCACTTACCTGCAAAGATAGAGAGTCCGTTGAAGTCTGGTGGTACTATTTTTAACAGTATTTATTGATATAAATACACAAAAATAATATCAATGCAAACATACAGATAATATGACGTCGTCAATACTAAATCTAAAGTGCGGGTATAATAATAATCAATAAGAAATAGCTCTATCGTCGTCTATGGGGGTAATGTATTGTCCGATGGAAATATAAAAAGTCACCAGTTCATTCAGGCTGCAGCTTTGGTGAGAGAGAGAGAGAGAGGAGTGAGAGAGAGAGAGAGAGAGAGAGAGAGAGAGCGAGAGAGAGAGAGAGAGAGAGATGAGAGAGAGAGAAGAGAGAGAGAGAGAGAGAGGAGAGAGAGAGAGAGAGAGAGAGAGAGAGAGAGAGAGAGAGAGAGAGAGAGAGAGAAGGGTATTTTTTTAGAACTTGCCCGTTTTCCTTTTTATGATGTCGATCCTTCGAAATGTCGTCGGTTTCCTTTTCCTTTTAGCTATGCCGTCTTCCGTGGTCAGTCCCACCAATTCCGAGGCAAATGGAAAAGGACGTACGTGGGCTTTCCACCGGCTGTCGCTATTACGCTGTCACGGATTTCTAGCGTTTCTCCTGGTGCGTCGAAAGGGGTTGTTCCCCAGACCCTCTTTTATCCTTACTCACGGGGGCTCAGATGTCAATCAGGTTGGGATGATGCCATCCCCCAACCAGCCCACGTTGCTCATTCCTTGAGGGCCTCGATGAATAGCACAGTGCTCAATACACAATTCCGTCTCCAAGAGACAATGGCCGTTTCCCGTGTCTTTGTACCGCTGAGGGGCCAGGACATTCCAAACCCTTGTGGATTCTGTGTGTCTCTCTCTCATTTCCTGGGGTCTCCTGACCTGAATTAATAGCGATCTTGCGATTCTCAAAAAGGAGGAGGCTACTTTGTACCCTTCGGCCCCCTCAGGGTTGGGGCACAGGCGTAACAATACAAACAACTGAGAATTCTCACTTTCCACTGATACCAAGGTTAACCCTTTCTTCACTAAACCAAGTCCATCTGACCCAAAAGGACTGCCTTCCTTTTCAACTAAATCAGATACCTCAGACTTTTTTCTGAGCTTCAACACTTGGTTCGGTATCTTGTGACTCCACAGGTACTTCAACAAGCTGAACACAAGCAAACGGGACATCTGCCTCTTCTAGGCTTCCAATACCAGTCCCCTTTTCAAATTCTAAGTTCCCCCTGATCCTCCCCGTTACTCTCTAGGCAACTCCTCTTCGAGTAAACTCACCCTTGCGGGTTAAAACAACCTCATCTGCAAACCCAGCAGACTCCTTCAAGGTAATGGCATCCTTTTCGTCTAGGACTGCCCTTACATCATTATCGGGAACACATTTAAATTTTCAACTTCTTCAAACAGTCAAGCCAGACAGATCATCCGTGTCCAACCCTGGACCTTCTAACTGCCTCATCTGTTTCTCATCCTTACTCTATGCCTCTATAAATTCCCTCTTGGCTAAGGGTAAATCTACCTCCTCTGCTTTACCTTATTTCACCTCCCTATTCTCCGCTATACTATCCCCCTAACCCCTCTAGGTACAGTGTCGGTAAAAACGTCTCAGCCAAATCAACAGTGGACTCATTTAAACTGTCTTCTTTCTCAGCCGCCTTTCTCGACATGCTGCGAGTGCTTGCGCATGCGGGATAGATCTTAGAATCTAGGGGCGGGTCCTCAGCACTCACAGGCTTGCTTGTCAGCTTCACTGCTGCACACACGTCACCACCTGCTAAATAATTTCAAGAAGGACGTCCACGCCGTCTCTCGGTAATTCTGACCGCACCCCTACTTCAAAAGGTCCAGATACAAGGTCACATTTAAAAATGATCCTGTGCAAAGGTACAGCTTCTGTCCCTTTCCCTATGCCTCTTAATGCCACCTCTCCAGTTTCAGGACCGAAATCTAGCACCTTACTTAGGATCCATGACTGGTCATCCCCAGTATCCCTCCAGATCGCACTGGAGCCGGGGTTTCTGCTTCTTTCACAGACACCGCCCCCTTCCGAAATAAATTTCTGACGGCCCTCTCGTACTCTATCCACCTTGACCTCCCTCGTTGATCTGCTGTTCGACTCAATGCAAACCTGTAGGAATTGCTGGTTTCCTTTTCCTGCCTCCTTCTTCGGAGCAAAGCACTTAGATGCAATATGACCAACCTTTCCACAATTATAACAGGTCAAGCCAGGAACCTTCCTGCCAGCCTGCTTGTCCTCCTCCTCACCTTTACCACATAGCTCACAGCTTATTCTCTGCCTTAGCCGGTGGACTTTCTCTACCGTCTCTACTGCCTTTCTGGTAACTCTTATTTGGCGGAAACTTTGTCTTGTGGGTTAGGGCATGTTCATCTGCTAACCTGGCAAATTCCGTTATAGACTTATTCGACTTCTCGTTCAGATACGTCCGGATATTATGCGAAACACAACCTTTAAATTCTTCAATCAGAATTAAATTTCTTAAACGATAGAAATCCTCCTCCACCCTTTCTACAGCGCACCAGCGATCCAACAGCACAACCCTTCTCATAGACAAACTCTGTATACGTCTGATTCCACAGTTTCTTTAAATCTCTTAACTTTTGTCTATACGCTTCAGGTACTAACTCGTAGGCCCGAAGTATAGCCTGTTTTACTTCATCATAATCCTCAAACTCTTCCATGGACAATGCCGCATATGCCCGTTGAGCCTTTCCTTTTAATACACTTTGTAACAACGCCACCCACTGATCTCTGGGCCACTTCTGATTCACGGGCACCTTTTCAAAATGCAAGAAGTAACTATCAACGTCCGTCTCCTCGAACGGAGGTACTAACCTAAACTCCCTACTAACATTAAACTTCTCCGCTCAGTCTGCCCCGCTACCCCACGTGTTGCCATCTCTCCCTCTCGAACTGCCGTTGTTTCTCTTCCTCCCCATCCCTCCCTTTCAGCTTTCCTTTCTTCCTCCTTTCAGCTTTCCTTTCTTCCTCCTCTGCTTCCAGCTGCCTCATCTGAAGTTCATGGTGCCTCTGCACCTCCTTCTCAACCAACTCAGCTCTTTCGTTCTTCCTTTTCGCCTCCAACTACTTGAGCAGGATCTCATACTCCAGTTTCCTCTTCTCCACCTCCAACCTTATTTTATCCATCTGTAACTGAGACGCCCCATCAACTGGTTTCTTCTCAGGAAACAGGTTCAATGCATCAGGCGCGAACACAGCCTTGGATGTATAATGCTGGGCTATGGCCCTCTGTATCTCCCACTTTCTCATCGGCGATTTCACCGCCGAGAGATTTAATCGTCTCGCAACACTCACCAATCCCACCTTCCTCGCATTCTCCAATGCCCCCAAAGTCAGGTAAATTTGTCTATTTCCATCTCTGTTGGTTCCCGTCTGGTTACCCCACGCAACCAGATCAGATAATGGACTTATAGCCCAATTCACTGGACCCCCTAATATAAATAAACAAATCCCGGACGAGCCCCCCCAGTTTATATTACGTACCCCATAACGAGGTATCTAACAAGCAGAGAAAGAAGTATCCGTTGGAGTCTGGTGGTACTATTTTCAAAACAGTTTTTATTAGTAAAATACAGGAATCAATATCAACAATGCAAATAAATAGATAATACCACGTTAGCAATACTAAACCTAAAAGTGTGGGTATAATAATAAACAAGCTCTGTCAATGTCTAGTGGATATTGTCATATGTGAATATAAAGTTCATACGTGCTGAGGTAGATGTTGGTCGTTGTGTTTTAATTGTGTGAGAGAAAGAGAGAGAGAGAGAGAGAGAGAGAGAGGAGAGAGAGAGAGACGAGAGAGAGAGAGAGAGAGAGAGAGAGAGAGAGGGAGTGAGCGAGCAGGATGTAACAAGCTACAGGCAGGCAAACCTTCTTTACTTTCTTGTTCCCGTCGATGTGTTGTTGGCCATCCAGGTATGATCCCTCTGGTCCTTCAGCTAGACCGTTCTTCTGTGGTGGACTCGTCAGTCTGGCATGAGTGGACACGCACACAAGCCAGCACCGCCCTGCTATAACACTGTGAGTTTAAACTGACCGATCCCTTTGTTCGGTCTCCGATGCCCCACAGCTTAAGGTGGGTTCCAAACACTCAAGCAGTGCTCAATAGTGTGTCTCCTAGTGTGTCTGAAGGGTGTCTCCCCAGACCTCACTTTTATCCCTGCTCACGGGGTCTCAGGTGTCCATCAATTTTGAATGGCTGTGTCCATCAAACCAGCCCACTCCAGCTGTCCACTGAGGAATTTTAATGAACAGAACGGTACACGATAAACTGCCCTCTCAGAAGCCATAAGTCTTTCAGAAGTCATAATATGGTGGATCAACAAGTCTCACTCCCCTGCTTTATCTCTCACTAATCTGCAGCAGATGTTCCAATTCCAGCATGCTTTCTCTCACATCTTTCTCTCTCATTAACAGCATAGCAACAGTAACGGTTTGTGATTCTCCAAACGGGGGGACATGGGCAACTCTGCACCCTTCTGCCCATCAGTGCTGTTCATACTTCGTAACACCCCATACTTCTGAGAATTTTACCTAAGGTGAAAATTAACTAATACAGCGTCTTAAAGGATTACAGAGTTTAACAAAAATACAGAATTGTCTTAACTACAAAGGTAATACAATTATACATTCAACTTAGCATCAACTTTAATATGTTGCATCTCAACATCAAATTCCTGTAGCATCAGACTCCAATCCAACAACCGCCCACCTCCTTTCTTTTCGTCAGCAAAAACAAAATACCAAAGGGCTGTGCTCCTAGCCCAAGTGCACACTACAAAATGTGAACAAATGCATGTGTAACTTTCCTGTGGTACATTACAGAAGTTTGTGCAAATACCAATCACCATTTTACTTTCAAACCCAACAGTCAATCTTCCATGGTATTGCCTTGATTATTCACACGCTTGTCAAATTCCCTCAAAACCAGATCCTGCCATTCAACGTGGCACCTGGTCAACTTTTGCCCCTTTTCCACTTTACTCTCACATGGTTAGCTTGCTCACCAGTGTGGACTAGGCCTTCACATACTCCTTTCATAGGAGTTATCTTATCACCAATGTTTTCCAAACTTAGCCCATTCTCTGAACTTCCACACAATTCTTTATTTTTGAACAAGTCATTAATTCTATCTTCAGGACCCTTTATTCTATTAGTTTTCAGTTTAACATCCATCTTTGTCAAATCAACACTTTTGGTTCTGTCTCTCCAAATCACCTCCTTGAATAACATCAGGCAGTTGTTTACCTTTAAATTCCAAAACAAACTGTAATTGATTGACAGGCACCTTGTTAACAAGCCATTTTTTTTCTTTAGCCTGGTTACTGCTTCTAAAACCAATCCAGACTTTAAATTTTCTTTATTCAATTTAGGAACAACACCTTTCCCTTCTCCTTCAATAATGTTCACATCACCAACTTTCATCTCCTCACTAACTTTTAACACACCTTTTAATACAGTTATGTACCCCGTAACTGCGTCACTTACCAGCAAAGATAGAGAGGTCAGTTGAAGTCCGATGGTACTATTTTTAACAGTATTTATTGATAAAAATACACAAAAATAATATCAATGCAAACATACAGATAATATACGTCGTCAATACTAAATCTAAAGCGCGGATATAATAATAATCAATAAGAAATAGCTCTATCGTTGTCCAGGGGATAATGTATTGTCCGATGGAAAAATAAAAGTCAATTCAGTTCATTCAGGCTGCAGCTTTTGGTGAGAGAGAGAGAGAGACGGTTCTTTTAAGAACTGCCCGTTTTCCTTTTTATGATGTCGATCCTTAGAAATGTCGTCGGTTTCCTTTTCCTTTAGCTAAGCCGTCTTCTGTGGTCAGTCCCACCAATTCCGAGGCAAATGGAAAAGGACGCACGTGGGCTTTCCACCGGCTGTCGCTATTACGCTGTGACGGGATTTCTTGCGTTTCTCCATGGTGCGTCTAAATGGGTTGTTCCCCAGACCCTCTTTTATCCTTACTCACGGGGTCTCAGATGTCAATCAGGTTGGGATGATGCCATCCCCCCAACCAGCCCACGTTGCTCATTCCTTGAGGGGCCTCGAATGAATAGCACAGTGCTCAATACACAATTCCGTCTCCAAGAGACAATGGCCGTTTCCCGTGTCTTTGTACCGCTGTGGGGCCAGACATTCCAAACCCCTTGTGGACTCTGTGTGTGTCTCTCTCTCATTTCCTGGGTCTCCTGACCTGAATTAATAGCGATCTTGCGATTCTCAAAAAGGAGGGAGCTACTTTGTACCTTCGGCCCATCAGAGTTGGGGCACAGGCGTAACAATACAAACAACTGAGAACTCTCACTTTCCACTGGTACCAAGGTTAACCCTTTCTTCACTAAACCAAGTCCATCTGACCCAAAAGGACTGCCCTTCCTTTCAACTAAATCAGATACCTCAGACTTTTTCTGAGCTTCACCACTAGGTTCGGTATCCTGTGACTCCACAGGTACTTCAACAACCTGAACACAAGCAAACGGGACATCTGCCTCTTCTACGCTTACAATACCAGTCCCCTTTTCAAATTCTAGTTCCCCTGATCCTCCCGGTTACTCTCTGGGCAACTCCCCTTCGGAGTTAAACCAACCTTGCGGGTTAAAACAACCTCATCTGCTAACCCAGCAGACTCCTTCAAGGGTAATGGCATCCTTTTCGTCTAGGACTGCCCTTACATCATTATCGGGAACACATTTAAATTTTTCAACTTCTTCAAACAGTCAAGCCAGACAGATCATCCGTGTCCAACCCTGGACCTTCCAACTGCCTCATCTGTTTCTCATCCTTACTCTGTGCCTCTATAAATTCCCTCTTGGCTAAGGGTAAATCTACCTCCTCTCCTTTACCTACTTTCACCTCCCTATTCTCCGCTTTACCATCCCTAACCCCTCTTGTACAGGGTCGGTAAAAACGTCTCAGCCAAATCAACAGTGTACTCATTTAAACTGTCCTCTTTCTCAGCCGCCTTTCTCGACATGCTGCGAGTGATTGCGCATGCGGGATAGATCTGAGAATCTAGGGGCGGGTCCTCAGCACTCACAGGCTTCCTTGTCAGCTTCACCGCTGAACACCACGTCACCACCTGCTAAATCATTACCAAGAAGGACCTCCACGCCGTCTCTCGGTAATTCTGACAGCACCCCTACTTCAACAGGTCCAGATACCAGGTCACATTTTCAAATGATCCTGTGCAAAGGTACAGCTTCTGTCCCTTTTCCTATGCCTCTTAATACCACCTCTACAGTTTCAGGTCCGAAATCTCGCACCTCACTTAGGATCAATGACTGGTCAGCCCCACTATCTCTCCAGATTCTCACTGGAACTGGGGTTTCTCCTTCTTTTACAGACACCGTCTCTTCCGAAATAAATTTCTCACGGCCCTCTCGTACTCTATCTTCCTTTGCCTTCCTCATCGATCTGTTAATGCAACCTGTAGGGATTGCTGTTTTCCCTTTTCCTGTCTCTTTCTTCGGAGCAAAGCACTTAGATGCAATATGAACAACCTTTCCACAATTATAACAGGTCAAGCCAGGAATCTTCCTGCCAGCCTGCTTGTCCTCCTCCTCACCTTTACGACTAGCTTCCGGCTTATTCTCTACCTGAGCCGGTGGACTTTATTTACCGTCCCTACTGCCTTTCTGGTAACTGTTATTTGGGGAAACTTTGTCTTGTGGGTTAGGGCATATTCATCTGCTAAACTGGCAAATTCCGTAATAGACTTATTCGACTTCTCGTTCAGATACATCCGGATATTATCCGAAACACAACCTTTAATTCTTCAATCAGAGTTAACTCTCTTAAACGATAGAAATCCTCCTCCACCCTTTCTGCAGCGCACCAGCGATCCAAGAGCACACCCTTCTCATAGGCAAACTCTGTATACGTCTTATTCCACAGTTTCCTTAAATGTCTGAAGTTTTGTGTATATGCTTCAGGACCAACTCGTAGGCCCGAGGATACCCTGTTTACTTCCTCATAATCCTCAGACTCTTCCATGGACAATGCCGCATATGCCCGTTGAGCCTTTCCTTTTAATACACTTTGTAACAACGCCACCCACTGATCTCTGGCCACTTCTAATTCACGGCCACCTTTTCAAAATGCAAGGAGTAACTATCAACGTCCGTCTCCTCGAACGGAGGTACTGACCTAAACTCCCTACTAATATTAAACTTCTCGCTCGGTCTGCCCCGCTACCCACTGTTGCCATCTCTCCCTCTCGAACTGCCGTTGTTCTCTTCCTCCTCCATCCTCCTTTCAGCTTCCTCTTTCCTCCTTTCAGCTTTCCTTGTCTTCCTCCTCTGTTTCCAGCTGCCTCATCTGAAGTTCATGCTGCCTCTGCTTCTCCTTCTCAACAACCTCAGCTCTTTCTTTCTCAATTTTCGCCTCCAACTCCTTTAGCAGGATCTCATACTTCATTTTCCTCTTCTCCATCTCCAACCTTATTTTTTTCCATCTGTAACTGAGCCGCCCATCAACTGGTTTCTTCTCAGGGAACAGGTTCAATGCATCAAGCGCGAACACTGCCTTGGATATATAATGCTGGTCTATGGCCCTCTGTATCCCCCACTTTCTCATCGACGATTCCACCGCCGAGAGATTTAATCGTCTCAACACTCACCAATTCCACCTTTCTCCAATGCCCCCAAAGTCGGGTTCTTCATAAATTTGTCTATTTCCATCTCTGCTGCTTTCCCGTCCGGTTACCCACGGCAACCAGATCAGATAATGGACTTATAGCCCGATTCACTGGCCCTCAATTTAGTAATCATATCCTGGACGAGCCCCCAATTTTTTACGTGCTCCTTAACTGGGTGTCTAACCAGCAGGAAAAAGAAGTATCCGTTGGAGTCTGGTGGTACTATTTCAAACAGTGTTTTATTAGTAAAATAAACAAATCAATATCAATAATGCAAATCTTTAGACAATACACGTTAATAATACTAAACCTAAAAGTGTGGGTATAATAATAATCAATCATAAACAAGCTCTATCAATGTCTACTGGATAATGAATTGTCATATGTGAAGATAATGTTCAGTTCAGTTCATGAGAGCTGAGGTAGATGTTGGTCGTTGTGTTGTAATTGTTGGAGAGAGAGAGAGAGAGAGAGGGAGAGAGAGAGAGAGAGAGAGAGAGAGAGAGAGAGAGAGAGAGAGAGAGAGAGAGAGAGAGAGAGAGAGAGAGAGAGAGAGAGAGAGAGAGAGAGAGAGAGAGAGAGAGAGAGAGAGAGAGAGAGAGAGCAAGATGTAGCAGCTACAGGCAGGCAAACCTTCCTTTACGTTCTTGATCCGTCGATGTGTTGTGACCATTCAGGTATGACCCCTCCGTCCTTCAGCTAGACCGTTCTTCTGTGGTGGACTCGTCTCTCTCTGGCATGAGTGGACACACACGCAAGCCCCACCGGCCCTGCTATAACACTGTGAGTTAAACTGACCGATCCCTTTGTTCGGTCTCGATGCCCCACACCTTCCCCTGGGTTCCAACACTCAAGCAGTGCTCAGATAGTGTGTCTCCTGGTGTGTCTGAAGGGTGTCACCCCCAGACCACACTTTTATCCTGCTCACGGGGTCTCAGTTGTCCATCAATTTTAAATGGCTGTGTCCATCAAACCAACCCACTCCAGCTGTCCACTGAGGAATTTTAATGAACAGAATGGTACAAGGTGAACAACCCTCTGAGAAGCCATAAGTCTTTCAGAAGTCAAAGATGGTGGATCAACAAGTCTCACTCACCTGCTTTATCTCTCTCTTATCTGTAGCAGATGTTCCAATTCCAGCATGTTTTCCTCTTACATCTCTCTCTCTCATTAGCAGCATAGCAACAGTAACGGATTGTGATTCTCCAAGCGGGGGGGACATGGGCAACTCTGTACCCTTCTGCCCATCAGAGCTGTTCATCCTTCGTAACACCCCCATCCTTCTGAGAATTTTCACTAAGGTGAAAATTAACTAATACAGCGTCTTACAGGATTACTGTGCTTCATTATGATTATTTTGGTATCTTATTTTATATTATTAGCTAGCTTGCCTTTATATTTCACCTTTTCTCTGCTTATTCCTTTTTTAATTGCCTTCTTTTGATTTTAAAAGCTGCCCGATTCACTAGCTTCAACTATTTTTCTATCTAGGATTTCATTTTAAATCAGCATGTGGATAGTCCAACAAAAGCAGGAGATGTCCTGAAACTGATGTTGGGTATTTATGCTAGCTAGACCCACCCGACCATTTGGTAGGTTAAAGGATAGGGCAGAACTCCTTAAGTTCAGAGAGATATAGAGAAGGAAAGTGTAGACTTTGCGGAGAGTAAAGAATTGGATCAGGGTAAATTACTAATTCCCTAAGCAGGAACTGTGGAGAGTTAATGGGAGACAACTGTTTCTGACAAGTCCACATCTGAACATGTGGAGGGTGTTTACAGTCCATCTGCACGGAGTATAGTACGGGTATATTCCAGTATGACGAAATGACAAGATTGGCAGCGTCAGAGAACCTTAAATATCGTGAGAAGTGATGAATTTAGTCAAGCAGGAAAAGGAGAAGTATGCAAAGCTCAGGAAGGTCGAATCAAACAGAGCCCTCGAGAATGTGTGTGAGGTCCTTAATGGGTAACTTACATCAGCATTTACCAAGGAGTGAGACAAGGAAGATAGGGTGATCAGTGCGGAGAGTACAAGTATACACAGGCATTTTGAAGTAAGGGAGGAGACAGTGTTGGGTCTCTTCGAATGCATTAAGGCGTATAAGTCTCCAGGCCCTAATGGGATATACCCCACGTTACAGAGAAAGGCAAGTGAAGAGATTGCTGGGGCCTTGACCAATACACTTGTGACCTGCCTAGCCACAAGCAAACTCCGGGAGAACTGGCTAGTACCTCATATTGATCCGTCATTCAAGACGTGATCCAGGGAATAATCCTGATGAACATTGAAACTGCCGAGAGACAGTCGGCTATGAACCAAGTGCTGATAAATGGGACCAGTGTAGACAGTGAGTGGATGGTCAGAACAGGTAAGGCCTGCCAAAGGCTGTTCCCGTGCTGTGTGATCCACCACTCCGAACACGCTAAATTAAAGATGGTGGCACCACAAGGCATTGACTTCAAAGCTCCACACCCCTCTCCAATTTAAAATAAACCGGACTGAACCCCTTTGTCACCACTGCGAATATCTGTTTCTGTCAAGGGAACATACAGACTGGACACGTCAGCTAAACAACTGGCAATTGATGACTTTCCTTAGTCTTCTTCCATTAATGTTGCTGCCTTACAGCAAAACCAACCCTCTGACTGGGTCAGAATCCGTGATTAAATCCGGCCCCAAACACTGTGCTTTCATCATTGCACATTGTAACTTGAACCATCTCACTGTGGGTCTGATGAAGACACAAACTCTGCCCTCTAATCATGCGATCACATCTCCCCTGCTACTGACATTTCAAATACCCTCAGAATGGTTTCCCGATTTAGTCTGAAGGTTATGGTATATTCAACTCGTTTTCAGACTTGACAAACCATGTCTTCCCACAGCCAGTTCCACCTGTTGGTGTGTCCTCTTGCCTCCAGCTCCAGGGAAGCTGCATTTCCATAAGACGATATGACCTCCTTCCAATCAGGCACTGATTTATCCATGCTGGAATCTTACCTGTAATGCCTTGCTAAGCAGCCTCGAGTGTGGCACATTGTCAAAAGGCCTTTCGAAAATCCAAGTACCCAACATCAACTTATTCACCTCTCTCTAACACGCCTGTTATTTCTTCAGATAAAAATAGTCGAATATCCTCCTACTAATTCAATATGCCAGCAACAACCTCCGACAAATTAGAGAACCAGTGAGTTTAATTTTTCGAGTTCTTCCATCACTCACTGATGAAAAACGGTTGCTGTATGTGTAAAGTAAATTCGATGTCAGGCAAATTCACCAGCAGTAAATGGTCTAAATTTCATATGATGGCGCTGTGATCCTGCAATTTGTTTCCAGTGAGTGAACAATAAACTGAAGGAGAAGGGCATCCTTATCTTTCTGTCGACTTTGACCGGTTGTTATCTCTGGGAGATGGTAATCTCGGCACAGCCGCTCCCCAATTGCCCATTACGCAAAGGTAACAACTGCGGGCAACTGTTAAAGATGGCTTTTCAATGGGCCAACTTAAAATCAGTGCAGGTCCAGGCTACGGGGGCACAGTTAAATCTGGAGAAAGGGAATGTCCGCTGATCAAAAGAGAACATTATTCCAAATGCATAATATTTCATCAGAGTTGAGAGCGCCCTTGCTTCTGCTCACTCTGTGCAATAAACCCACAGCGATCTTTGCCCTGAGCTGTCGCTGGAGTTTATAATCTGACAATAAACTGGTCCCAAGGTGAACAATAAGTCAGAGCGACGGCACCAACCGAACGGAACCAGGATGCGGGTTATGATTCCTCTCTGGAGGTGGTAAAATGTCGCGCACTGAAGTATTAATTCTACTTCGGACCACAAGTTAGAAAGACTCATTCAAGCAAGGTGAGTCTTTGTGTGGTTTAAACACAAGCGTTGTGGAACAAGGTGTGGCGTTACATGCTGAATAGACTGAAGCTCAGGTTTATGAGCGTGTTATCAACTGAACATTGCTCAAGGTGTGCTCACTTACTGGTAGGGACATAAAATTCAGATACTCGGATTCACTGAAACCAGACTCAGGATTCCAGCACCAGGTAAGAACAGGGACTGTACTGGGCTGTGTTATGGTGTTTTAAATACTTGTCTCGGCAAGAATTTCTAGTTTTTCTACCGTATCAATACTATCAGTTGCTGTTCCAGGGGAAGCTGTAACAGGTGAAGGTAGATGAGGGTATTGTTAAGAGGTGGAATTGTTTTCAAAGGAAATGAGAATCAGAGTTTGGTGTTTCCAATGTTTTAAATTCCGCAGGGCACAGATTCCGGACAGGCAAGGGAGTGAAGTGCTGCAGACTGTCGCAGGGACGTGTCACTGAGATCTCAGTCCAGCTGTGATCATAGAGAATGGCGGAACAGGTCTGAGGGAGTGAATGTCCTGTTACTAATTCCACACTCTATGTGGTGGAACTTGTGTGTGTTTGGAATGCTCTTCCTCAAAGGAAACGAGAAGCAGGGATTATTTTCAGTGAGTTTAATTCCGCAGCGGAGAGATTCTTGACAGGCAAGGGAGTGAAGCGTTGCAGACTGTCGCAGGGATGTGTCACTGAGATCACAGAGAATGACGGAACAGGACTGAGGGGACGAATGTCCTGTTACTAATTCAACATACCAGCAGCACACTCTGACAGAGAAGAAACGCAGTGAAATTAATGTTTTTACCCATCGTTCTCTGACGAGGAACGATACAAGTTCGTGTAAAATAAATGCTAAGCTGTTGGATGTATGTGTGAAGTAAACGGGTTACCAGGCAAATTCGCCAGCGGGATATGATGATAATTTCATATGATTGTTACTCTGATGTGGCAACTTGTTTCCAGTAAGTGAGCAATAAACTGAAGGAGAAGGGCGTCCATACCTTACTGTCGACTTTGACCGGTTGTTATCTCTGGGAGATGGTTATCTCGGGACAGCTGCTCTCCAGTCGGCCCATTACTGCAATGGTCCAACTGCGGACAACTGTTAAAGATGGCTCGTTATAAACGGGGTGACCTTGAAGTCTGCTCCAGGCAGAGGGGTCACAGTTAAATCTGGAGAAAAGGAATGACTCCTGTTCAAAAGAGAACATTATTCCAAATACATAATATTCCATCAGAGTTGAGAGCGCCCTTCCTTCTGCTGTCTTTGTGCAATAAACCCACACCGATCTTTGCCCTGAGCTGTCGCTGGAGTTTATAATCTGACAATAAACTGGCCCGAACTGGTACAATAAATTGAAGTGACGAGGCCAACCCAACCGGACCAGGATGCGGGTTGTGATTCCTATCCAGAGCAGATCGAGTATTCTAGAGAGAGGAAATTACTGCACCGCTTGCACTGGAGTATTAATTCTGGTTCAGACCACTTGTAAGAGTGACTTGTTTATGGAAATTAAGCTTTGATGTGGTTTAACACAAGCGTTGTGGAACAGGGTGTGGCGTTACATGCTGATTAGACTGAAGTTCAAGTTTATGAGCGAGTTATCAACTGAACATTGCTCAGGGTGTGTTCACTTACTGGTAGGGACAATAAAATTCAGATGTTCGGATTCGCTAGAAACAGAATCAGGTGTCCAGCACCAGGTAAGGACAGGATCATAGGGGAAATGCTATGGTGTTTTATTACGCCCACTGGTCACCCCAGTAATGCTAATGTTTCTACCAGTTTAATATTGTCCTTAGGATTGCGTGGATTAACGGATATGTGTGTTTTATACTGTTTGGTTTTTTTTTAGCAAAAACATTGTATATCTGGCAGTGATATTTCGGATAAAAATTCCTGTAATAAATCTCACTGACAGTTGATAAAAGTATGGAAGTCTGCACTCAGGGGGTACGTTTTTATGTACCCCTGTACCTAATGATGTGACACTGAGTGAATGCTCGGGGTTTACTGCGGCTGTACCCCGTCCAAATTCAAGGTTATGCGTTCAGTGACGCTCTTCTGCACGCCGCTGTTGGAGCGCATGCTTACTGGATTTCTTGCTGCCTTCCTGTCAGATTTAATCAGTCTGGCCAATCTCACTGAGCTCTCTCATTAACGGGGCCTTTAGAACTGCCGCTCGCTGGATGTTCCTTTGGTTTGTTTCCGGTCCATTCTCTGCAAACCGAGAGATTTATACTTGAGAATCCAAGCTGCTGATCAGTTTCCGTAACGCTCAGACCACCCGGTCTGGCACTAGCGATCACTCCACGGTCAACAGACAATAGACAATAGGTGCAGGAGTAGGCCGTACGGCCCTTCGAACCAGCACTGCCATTCAATGTGATCATGGCTGATAATCTACCATCAGTACCCTGTTCCTGCCTGCTACCCATATCCCTTACCTCCGCTATCTTTAAGAGCTCTATCTAACTCTTTCTTGAAAGCATCCAGATAATTGGCCTCGATTGCCTTCTGAGGCAGAGCATTCCATAGATCCACAACTCTCCGGGTGAAAAGGTTTTTCCTCAACTCTGTTCTAAATGGCCTACCCCTTATCCCTTATCCTTAAACTGTGGCCTCTGATTCTGGGCTCCCCCAACATCGGGAACAATTTTCCTGCCTCTGGCGTGTCCAATCCCTTAATAATCTTATATGTTTCAATCAGATCCCCTCTCATCCTTCTAAATTCCAGTGTATATTCCGGTCAACGTCACTTACATCGCATTTATTTCCTATTCAGTTTTTTGGCCTGAATAACAAGTGAACTCGTTGACCATACCTGAATGTGTTTATGCTTTGAGCTGCAGGCAGATGATTAACAGATTCGTATTAATGAGCTGGTATAGAGTTGTACCTAACAAAGAGGCCATTTAGTGCATTTCCCATTTAGGCAAACCCTCGCCCATCTCGAATATGAACACGGATGAGATCTGGGCCTGATTGTTGACGATTTGCATGTTTGTAACAACAGGTTGTCGCTGTCAAGGCAGTGGACAAAACACTGTTATAAGGTGGGGGTAATCTGGAGAGAGACCCGTCACTGTTCCCTCTAAACTGCGCTTCTGCGGAACCAAAATGCTCCCGCGAACGGAGTCTTTGTTGCAGCGCAGATGGAATTAACCACTGCCAGAAAAACGTTTACGAAATCTGACAGTTTTTCTTTTTTGTACTGAATTTTAATCCTATCCTTTAATTAATCATTAAATCAAATTAATGTTTCTTTCTTGTCAGTATTCATTTTAAATATTCCTAGATACACATTACAAAAAAGATATATCTACGATGTTGTTCTTTTTTTTGAGGCTGTGTGAAAATAAAAAAATGTTTTTCTCTTGTATGTCTTCATCCTTAAATATTCATAGATGCATTTTACAAAAGAGGACACATCTACGATGTTGTGCTTTTCTCAGTCCGTGTGAAAATTTCCGGCTCAGAGCAATGGTTGATCCATGTAGCTGCAAAAATAGTAATTAGAGGGAACATTGGAGACCGAACCACGTTACATTCTATGCATATTAATCACGATTGAATATGGTACATTATCGTGCTTCCTGTTATAGAGGAGATGTTAAAAGTCAATAGAGTGGACAAAGCAGTTTCACCGGGAGCCTCTCTGGTATCCAGGAAATAGTAATGAATAACGCAAGAAAAATTAATAATTATTTCGCCTTGTCCGTGGGAGCGGTCTGTGAGGCAATGAGGCTCAAGTGCTTAACAATACAGAACTAACGTTGAGCAGCGAATACATAGAAGGTCCATTTACTATAAATTCAAGAGCTTTTCGTTTTCGTTTCTCGAAATATCACTATTAATGCCCCGATAATCACTTTTACTACCTTTTCTGAACACTGGGTGTAGTACCTCCCCCATTATAGGTATGAGCAAGTATGGGATCTGGGCCAAATTGCGCAATTAAGCGTTCAGCATATCACGCATCATCCTGGATAATCCCAGTTCTGATACTGGGTCTTCCACAGTGTCTTGTTCCACAGATCCAATCTGATGTACCGAGTTTCCAGCACTTTATAAGAGGACGCAGGAATATGGCATTGGGGCGGAAAAAAAACCAGCCATGATTGAATGATGGAGGAGACTCGATGGACTGAATCACTTCATTCTGCTCTGATATCTTATCATGACTGAATGATGAGTCCTTCATATCCCGTATCAGGATTTGTGACGTGTGAGGGACAATTACAGATTTGTTCCATGAGATTCTTTTATTTGTCTTCAGCGTTTAAATTTCAGTGAGATTCGCTTTTGAAAAAATTGAGCAGAAATATTTTTTTCTCCTTTGTCTTGTTAATGTGCTTCATTATCTCTCTGGTTAAAGTTAGACATGCGGTGAGAGATTTATTGGAAGAAAAGCCCACAGCTGCAAAGAAGCCACGAATGAGAACGAGGGAACAGCGACAAGTGAACCAGCCCGAGGACTGAGAGTACCAACTGAAGAGAACCCTCTGACTCAGAGTTTTCATTGATTCAGTCAGGAGAAAGTTTGGTGAGTCTCATTCACTCGAACACTGGTCCTGTAAACATTACATATCTTTACAAAGGAAGGTACGAAATAGGTGGAATGCCTCGGTCAGACCAAGTTGCAATCACTCCAGGTTTGGTAATGTGCTTTCAGAAGCCCAGCTCTTTACAGTCAATCACATTCTCTGAGTGTTTGCTCATTTGAAGGTCCTGCATTATCTGAAGTAGCTTTTGGTTAGTTCTAATGTTTCCTTGTTACGTTATAATCATCTTAAAATGCGTTGACAATTTCCTCCCTTTATAAGAAGCCCCAAGTGTGTCGTGTTGTAGTGATTGTAGAAATGTGGAATTACCATGAACTGCAGCAACATGCCCTTGATCCCATTGGCTATTGCAATCTGCAGTGATATACTTACCCTCGAATATATCGTCGCGTAGGCCTCTGCTGAGAACAGACCATTTATAAAGCAAAATATCCCAACACTGCATTTTATTCAGTCCTAACTAGCACATGGCAACCCATAATTTACATTGACATACCTTGGCATCATCAAGTACTTTTCTGCTAATCAAATTGTCAGAACCTGTCAACGTGACATTAAGCAGAGGTGGAAATTCAAAGTTATGTTCCCATGGATGTTGTGCATGCGACTTCAGCAAAGCCTTTGACAAGGTGTCACGTGGCAGCTTGGTCTCGATGATCAGGTCCCATGCTGTCCGGAGAGAGCAAATTGGATGTATTCAAAATTAGCTTCAAGGTAGCAAGCAAAGAGTGCTGGTTGAAGGTTTCTCCTCGCAATGGAGGCGAGTAATTAGCGATGTGCCGTGAGGCTTCAAATTGGGACCTTTGATATTCGTTATTTTATAGCAATGATTTGGATGCGGTTGCAAAAGGATTACTTGACAGGTAATTTCGCAGAATGCACAACATTAGTAGTTGCTGTTCACAGTGAAGATGATCGTAGCATCTAGGGGATCTAAATGGACAGGGGCTGGTAAAGAGATTGCAAAGCCAATCTGATCAGCAGCGGATTCATGCAGATGTTGGGGATCATGTGGAGGAAACAGCCAGAGGAAGTGGATGAGGCAGGTGCGGTTGCATAATTCAAAAAGCAGTTGGGGTGTGTAGATGGAGTGAAAAGGCCAGAAGGGAGATGGCCCCATCACAGGAAATTGTGACCATCTCAGTGGGCACTGTGGTTGGCATTGTCTCGTTGGGCTGAACGCTCTGAATTTGGATTGTATTGCTCTGTGACTCTGTCAGTAGATGCGCCAGGTATCAGTGGACAGATATGGTGTGGAAGTGGTTACTAACAGGGAATGTTTGGTACCCATGCCAAATGCTACAGGGGATGGAAATACTGTCATATTTGCAAAGTAGTCGTACTCTCTGACTCACTGTCTGCTTGTTGTGAAATTTAGAGCCTCACCAGCAGGTGGAGCTGTCCTGCAGAGCGACCAAAGTGTAAACAAGACGACGACAATCAACAATCGCCAGTCAGAATCAAAATGGACAAAGGTATGATCACAGGGATCTTTGAATTAAACTTTTATCGCGTTTGTACACACTAGTTCAGGTGAAAAAAACTGACAGAGGTGTTAACAGTGGATAGAAAAGTTTCATCAAGCAGTGTCATTTATCCCACTGGTAAAGCGGCCTTGAGTAATTGATCAACCCAACAGTTCCAGCGCAGGGACCTGACACCAGTAATGGTCGAATCACTCCGCTCACCATACAAAGCTTCAGCTGTGTGAAAGGAGCAGGGGCGCCTGAATCAGGTGGTCGTGAGTGAAACACAGACAAGAATGTGACAGAGATCTCGTGGTTTATGTAAATGTTCAGGGTCAGGGTCCGTTTTACCTCCAGACAGGCCCTGATATGTAAGACATCTTCAACTTTCATTTATAAAATTCAGAAGCAGATGATAGGAGCATTTCCGGGATTTCCGAGATTCTATGATAACACAGCATTTCAGGTTTTGGAAGGAAAGCTACCAACTCCCCCCTGGTTTTTCTTGCCTGCTACGCAAAGGAGGAGGGGTGTCACCGAAATCTGTTTTCTGTAGCGGAGCGGAGATCATTGCCGGTGCTGGGAATGGCTGAGGATCAGGAGGCAGCTCATTGTAGATACATTTGTGATCTGCTTCGGAGTTCTAACACCCCACTGAATGTCTGGGATGTGGAGAAATGGTGACCCTGAGTTTCTAACTATTTCCCTCTTGATATGATCTTCCACATGAATTTAAATTCCTAGGATCTTGGCTGGGAAACCCGGCATAACCAATGACCAAATGTCTGTGTCACCTGTAGACACTGCGATTGTGCTCAAATCTGAGATTCCAGCTGGAATAAAAACGATGCTCCAGCCTGGAAACGGGTCCTTCGGCCCATATAATTCATGCTGATCTAAATGTCCCATTTTCCTGCAGTTTTCCCAAACTTCCCTCGTAAACTTCTTCTCCCCTTTTTCCTGCCCACATGCTCTCAATTTTGTAATTTTATTTGTGTTTGCGGCCTCCTCTGGATGCATGTAATTTATACCCATCAGCAACCACGTGAAAAAATGCCCGTTTGGTCCCTTTTAAATCTCTGCGCTCGAGTCTCAGACGCCCCTACCCGGGGAAAAAGTCTGTGACCATCTACCCTATCTGCACACGATTACTGTGTGTGTGTGTGTGTGTGTGTGTGTGTGTGTGTGTGTGTGTGTGTGTGTGTGTGTGTGTGTGTGTGTGTGTGTGTGTGTGTGTGTGTAAGGTTTCCCTTCAAGCTCCTGAGCTCCAGGGCAAGCTGTCCCAGCCCAACCATATAACACAAAAAACAACACCCTAGCCCAGTACCGTAGTGTTCATTCTTCACTAAACACTTTCCAGCTTCATCACCTCCATCCTATAGATTAGCAACTGCAACTACACACAAAGCTCTATAACCAAGACTTAGCCAATGACATGCATAGTTGTTACATGATGATCAGCAGGTGGGGGATAAGATGGGAACCAGGGGAGAGGTCAGCATAGATCTCAAGGGAATGATCAGCCTGCGACCCCGGGGACCGGACGACGTGCGTCTCAAGGGAATAGTCAGTCTGTGACCAAGGGCACTGGAGAAAGCAACTCCAGTCCCCTTGTCCAGTCTCCAGCCCCTCGTGTGACAAAGCAACTGGAGAATGTGTGATCCAGCAGACTGGACCATGTGTAATCCCGTTGCTGGTCTTTGTGTGACACAGACTACTGGACAGTTAGTGACTGAGGGAGATTTTAACTTGTGGAAGATAATCACAGTGATATTTCCCAGCATCACCGGACACCGGTGTATTATGATCCCGTGGTCATCCGTGTGTTCAACTGCTGTGATTAGTATTACTGTGCTTATTGTGCTATTTTACTGGGAGTAAATGTGTCCGGTCACCGGCTTATCGGGATGATCACCTGACAGGATGTACGATTCACATTAATCAGCACAGTTCCACTCCAAATCTGGTCAGCCAGAGTCTCGGCTCCATTGCAATCTGAATCAGTTTTGCTCAGATCTATATCATACTTGTTGTGGTGAACTACATATACCTGTCTGGACTGCTCCTGTAGCTCCTCCCACAGACCCTTGTATAAAGGCGATTGAGGCCTGATGCCCGGCCTCATTCTCCAGGATGTAGTGTTGTTCATTCTTCCAGTCAATAAAAGCCGATATCTCGCTTCTTACGTCTCAGAGTGGGTTATTGATGGTGCATCACTTGTATAACCTGCAATTCATTATTTATTTCATGTTGAAAATTGAAACTAGTATGGAAAGTACTGAAGAGGACTTTACCAGGCGAATCATCGAGGGAAGATGATCGGGACACGGGAAGCAAGGTACCAAAGCAGGGTCAGATTGAGAGCGATGTCCCAATGGAATGCGGTCCGGCCGCAGAGGAGGAGGAGCAAATTCAGCTCAGAGACAGTGACGTCAGAGACACCGATCAGGACCCTGGAACCGGCACAAGTGAGGCGACTGCCTGTCAGACCAGAGACAGTGGCGTTAGAGACACCGATCAGGACCCTGGAACCGGCACAAGGGAGGCGACCGTCTGTCGGCTCGGACGCTCATTAAACATGGAATTGTCCAGTCCTCAACAAGGAGCAGGTGAGTGAAATATGAGACTGACGGGTTCTCAGAATGTGGCAGGGAGGAGGACAAAGGTGAGGCCTTTTTCGAGGGCTGATCAGATGACAGAGGGAATGTGTGGGTGTGGTACATGTGGTGTAGTCGGCAGCCGTTACCCCACTACAGGAAATGCACTACCTGCTCTGAGGATTTCCAGAATGTGCAATGGAGGAAATGCAACTGAGCAGATGAGAAGAGTGTTTCCAGGATGTGAATCAGGGGAAATGTATTCGCCAGGATGGAAAGGGTATCTCTGGGAAGTGAATATTACCTACCGTCCCAGCATTTATTGCCCATCCAAAACTGAAATAGGTGAGTGGGTGGGATGGGGGATGACTGGTTTGCATTAAATCTGGCCCTTCTATTAACCTAATGCCTCGGACATTGTTTGTTGGGTTTTAAGGCAAGTGTTACATTCAAGTCAAGTCAAGTCACTTTTTTATTGCCATTTCGACCATAACTGCTGATACAGTACATAGTAAAAATGAGTCGTTTTTCAGGACCATGGTGTTGCATGACACATTACAAAAACTAGACTGAACTACGTAAAAAAACAACAGAGAAAAAGAAAAAAACCACACAACAACTACACTAAACTACACACCTATCTAGGACTGCATAAAGTGCACAAAACAGTGCAGACATTACAATAAATAATATACGTGACAATAGGGCAGTAAGGTGTCAGGCCAGGCGCTGGGTATTGAGGACTCTGATAGCTTGGGGGAAGAAAGTGTTACATAGTCTGGTCGTGAGAGCCCGAATGCTTCGGTGCATTTTCCCAGATGGCAGGAGGGAGAAGAGATTGTATGAGGGGTGCATGGATCCTTTATAATGCTGCTGGGTTTACGGATGCAGCGTGTGGTGTAAATGTCCGTGATGGCGGGAAGCGAGACCCCGGTGATCTTCTCAGCTGACCTTACTATCCGCTGCAAGGTCTTGCGATCTGAGATGGTGTAATTTCCGAACCAGGCAATGATGCAGCTGCTCAGGATGCTCTCAATACAACCCCTGTAGAATGTGATGAGGATGGGGGGTGGGAGATGGACTTTTCTCAGCCTTCGCAGAAAGTGGAGACGCTGCTGGGCTTTCTTTGCTATGGAGCTGGTGTTGAGGGACCAGGTGAGATTCTCCGCTAGATGAACACCAAGAAATTTGTTTTGTTCACATTCAGAGACAGGCTGCTGGCTCTGCACCAGTCCGTTAGCCGCTGCACCTCCTCTCTGTAAGCTGACTCGTCGTTCTTGCTGTGTGTTGCAGCACAGTCGTGGGTCAGCAGAGTGAACAGCAGTGGTCTGTGCACACAGCCGTAGGGGGACTCCGTGCTCAGTGTGATGGTGTTGGAGATGGAGAATTAATCCAGTTTTGTATCTGGAGGCAGGTTCAAGACACGGTTTTTTGTTGAGTTGGGTGAGAGCGGTGGAGACGAGGGATATCTGAGTTCAAGCCTACATTTTCCTTTTTATATTCACAGAGCCAGAGTTTACAATCTCCGACCTCCTGGCACAGGGGGAGGAATATCGACTGTACCAACTGACAAAGTTCTACAGGGACAGACTCAAACAAGCAATTGAAGAAAAGGTTGAGAGACTCGGTTGGATGTTGACAAAGGAGGGACATTTCAGTAGAGAAGAAAATGAGGTGAGTGCAGTTCGTGTATTGTCACTGATCTGCTGGTATCAGCGGGAATAGTGATCAACATTAATCTCCTGCACGTTTTAGGAGATCGACTTGGGAATGGAGACTTTGATCTCTGACTTGTCTCTCGCAGATCTGGTTTCAGTTTTTAAGGTGGGGAGCACTGGGAACTGCAGGTTTAGCATCACCTTTTCTTGTATCACCTGCTGTATTTATCAGTGTGAAGTAAGAGCAGTGGCTGCATATCTGGACTTCCAAAAGGTATTCGGTCTGAAACTAATTTCAAATCTTGGCTGAACCGTCGGGTAGTTTCACCTCATCTCATTAATCCAGGATGAGTATTAAACTGTCAATTGGGCCAACCGGCTTCACTGCGGTACCTGAGGGAGGGAAACCAGCTAATCACAGCTTGTCTTGGTTCCGTGAGTTCCCAAACAATGTGTGGCTAACTTGTCATAGTCACAGCAAAGTACAGTACAGAAACAGGCCTTTTGGCCCATCTATTCCATGCCAGACTACAGAATCTACTTATTCCCATTGACCTGCACCGGGCCATGGCGCTCTATACGCTCATTACGCATGCATCTATTCAGAATTCTCAACCACTTGCACTACTTGCCCTGCTAGCTAGTTTCGCACTCTCACAACCCTCTGAGTAAACCGGTTTCACCTTTGTACCCTTTGAACTTTTCACCTTTCACCCTTTAGTGATAACCTCTTGTTGTAGTACCTCTTTACCTCAGTGCAAAATGCCTGCTTGCATTTATCCTATCTATATCCCAGTGTAATTGTCTACACTTCTATCAAACCTCCGCTCAGTCTTTCATGTTCCAATGAATAAAGTCCTAATCAGTTCACTCTTTTCTTATAACTTAGGTCTTCCAGTCCAGGTAACATCCTTGTAATGTTTTTTTTTCTGTACTCTTTCAAACATTTCCATCTGTCCTGCAGGTAGGTGTGCAGAACTGCACATAATATCCAAATTAGGCCTCTCCAACGTCTTATACAACATCATATCGTACACGATATTTTCATTTACCAAGGTTAATGCGCTAAGAAACTTTCTTTCAGAGCCTATCAAAATTTGCTGCCACTTTCAATGGCTTATGTACCTGTATTCCCAGATCACTTTGTTCTACCGGTCGCTGTGTAAGATCTACCCTGATTGGTCCATCCAAAGTGCAACATCTTGCACCTGTCTGCATTAAATTGCATTGGCCCCTTTTAAACCCATTCTCCGGTTGGTCCAGACCTCACTGCAAGCTCTTGTAATCTACCTCTTTGTCAACTGCTCCTTCCCAATGTTGGAGTCATCAGCAAATTTGCTGATGCTCTTCACCGTAATTTCATCCAGATCATTTATATAGATGACAAACAACAACAGGCACAGCACCGATCCCCGTGACACTGCACGAGATACAGGCGCCAATCAGAAATGCAACAGTCTATAGTGACACTCCGGATTCCTTCCAAAAAGTTACTGTCTAATCCAGTTTACTACTTTATCTTGAATGCTAAGCAACTGAATCTTCTAGACCGACCTCCTATACGGGACCTTGTCAAATACCGTGCTGAAGTCCATGTAGACAATATCCACAACCTTGCCTTCATCAACTTTCCTGGTAATTCCTCGAAAATCTCTGAGATTGATTAGATGTGAAAGACCACACAGAAAGCTGATATCTTATGACCCAAACATCAATAGTTTGATCTAAAAAGGCAGAAGAAAGCACAAAACATAAACTAAATCTGGTGATATCTGATATCTCATGATCCCAAAAAAAATCAACAGGTTGTCCTGAAAGGGAAGAAGATCAATAGGATTTCCTGAAAGGGAAGGGGCAAACAAAAAAAAACTGCTAACTTGCTGAATATCTGACTAATGAGAGACAGGGACACACCATTTCAGGTCACTCTCCTTGGAGCTCACAAACAGTGATTGTCTTGTCCTAGATCTGACCTATTCAGCCATGAGTGGTATTAGAAAATCAAGTGTGTTACACCCGTGAATAACTCTGTTCTCGTTGGGATTCATTGGCGCTGTCTGCAATGAATCACACAGGCATTATCCAAAGGCAAGAATCTGTAAATATGATGCTGATCTATAAATTCATCATCTGGAGACATCTGCTTTACTGGTTAAATTTCTTTCACAACTGTAACTCCTCAGACCTGGTAGCAGTGAAACTGAGGGATTATTTTACAGTGCAGTGGGCCATCAGGGAATTATGCTGATTTATTTCATAATTGTTGTCCATTATTCCCTACTGATATCTGTCCTAGGAGATGAATCATTCAAATCCGGGACACAGAACATAGAACATAGAACAGTACAGCACAGTACAGGCCCTTCGGCCCACAATGTTGTGCTTACCCTTAAACGATGCCTCTCTTATTTCTCAGAGCAATGTCCTAAGCCCATCCATATTCAGTTACCTTAATTCCATCATAGGTGTATGTTGCTTGAAGACTATTCAATGTTTAATTCATAATTCCTCAGTTAATCTGGAAACCCATGCCTGAATTCAGGAAGTCATTACCAATTTACGGTATGAGTGCCAGGCAGTAACCATCTCCATTATAAGATAGCCGCACTGACATTTCTTAATCTTCTTTTGTCTTTACACATCATAAGACCATACGGCATCAGAGCACAATTGGCCATTAGGCCCATCGATTCTGCTCCGCCATTACATCATGGGTGATTTACTATCCCTCTCAACCCCATTCTCCTGCCTTCGCCCAGTGAACTTTGCTGACCAGACTAGTCAAGAAGATACCAACCTCTGTTTTAAATATACCCAATGACCTGGTCTCCGCAGCTGTCACTGCCAATGAATTCTATAGATTCACTATTCCTCGGCTAAATAATCTCCTCATCTCTGTTCTAAATGGACGTCCCTCTAATCTGAGGCTGCTCCGTCTGCTTCTAGACTCCCCCACTTAGAAACATCATCTCCACGTCCTCTCAATGCCTTTCGATATTCCACAGGTTACGATTAGATTCCTCCTCATCCTTCCACACTCCAGCCAGTATAGGTGCATCCAGGAATCATTCCCATCAAAATCTGGTTTAATATCACAGGTTCTGTTAGTTTAGATTCCTTTCTGGATTTTTCACAATGCCATCACATATTTTCTCTGATCAGGGGATCAAAATATGCGAGTGCGGTCTGGCCAGTGCTTGTTCTTATATTCTGATCCTCTCGAAATGAATGCTAGCATTGTATTTGCCTTCCCTAACACCGACTCAAACTGCACGGAATCCTGCACCAGGTCTCCAGTGACTCTTTACAACTCCGATTTCTGAACTTTCTCCCAGATTCAAAAATAGTCTACGTCTTCATTATTTCTGCTAAAGTATATTTTCTCTATTTACGGTTTTTGAATTGCCTTCTGTTGATTTGTAAAAACATCCCAGTCCTCCAGCTTTCTACTATATTTTGTAATACTCTGTGCCGTCTCCTTTGCTTTTGTGCTGCTTTGACTACCTCGTCAGCCACGGTTGATCATCCTCCCTTTAGAATAATTCTTCATCATTGTGATTGTTTGTCCTCCGAGAAACTTCAGCCGTTCCTGCTCTGCCATTGTCCCTGTTAGTGTCATTTTCGAATTTATTATTTCCAGCACCTCTCTCATGTCGAGGTAATTCCTTTATTCTACTGTAGCACTGATACCTCTAACTTCACCTTCTCCCTTTCAACCTGCTGGCTGAGTTCTGCTATTTTATGATCACCGCCTCTTAAGGGTTTATTTAGCTGAAGCTCCCTAATCAAATCTGGTTCAATACACAACACAGAATCCAGATCCGCCTTTCCTATAGTGGGCTCAACCATAGGCTTCTCTCAAAAGCCATCTCATAGGCATTATATATAAATTCCCTCACTTGGGATTCAGCACCGACCTGATTTTCCAAAGCTACCTGCATATTGAAACTCCCCGTGACAATTTTAGCATTGACCTTTTTCCATGCCTCTCCTCTCCCCAGTTGTAATTTGTAGCCCACATCCTGGCTACTGTTAACACGCCTGTATATAATTTCCTTCAGGGTCATTTCATCTACGCAGTTTCTTAACATCCACATCGTCTAATCCGACATCACCTCTTTCTCAGGACTTTTCATTTTTAATGACAGCAGTTTCAACCCAACAGTTTCACCTACCTGCGTATCCTTTCGATTCAATATTTATCCTTGGATTTAAGCACCCAACTATAAACTTTTGTCAGCCACGATTCAGTGATGCACGCCATCCATTTGTTTTTGCTCTCTCTCTCCCCTCTCTTCCGTTCTTGTTGTCACATCTTGTTGATGTAATGCTGCACATTGACAGATCAAGGAAATTAATCACATTGCATCTACTGTAGGGCGTCAGGAAATCCTTATTCTTACACACTATTGATTTAGAATTTCCTTCAGTTACTGTTTCTCTGTTAATGACTGAACCCAGAGAGGATGAGGCAACAGCCCAGTGACTGCATCTGTTCTGAAGCTACTGGTGCCATGAACAGATACTTTCCTGCACATTCTCCATGTCTGTCTGTCTGCTCCGCAATAAGTCCATTGTTTCCTTTCGTAGAAAGTGACTGAACTGACAGAGAAGGGAAACCGGGCAGAGAGTTCCAGACTCTTCCTCAGTTTGGTGAATGGCAAAGGCTCCCAGGCCCGGAGGGCGATGTGGGAATCCTTTGTGACATGGAGGACTGAGTTACCGAAGTTGGACAGAATACTGAGGGAAATACAGGAACTTGGTATGTTAAAACCACGCACTGAACACAAAGGCACTTTGAGATAAACATTTCAGTTATTTTAATTATTTTAGCTCTGTTTCCATGGATTTTTTTTAAATATTTAAACAGGTCCTGATCCACAGGAATACATGAACATCGGCCAAGGTTTATCTGAATTACCCACTCAGCTTATAGGTGAGTGATCAAATGCACAGTTCAAACCACATCTCAAGTGTTATTCTGTGACTTGGCAAAACCTGGGAATCAAAATTCGCCATTAATCATTCGCTGATCTCTGGATTCAAGTAACAATTCAACGAATCTCTCTTTGCAGCCTGAATATTCTACAATATATTTTTCTATTAATCCAGCTGTTGGTTCTGCTGAAGCCTTCACTCCAGGTCCTAACGCTCTGGGAATCCCAACACACCCTAGGCAGGCTCCTGATACACTGTATGACCCAGTCCAGGTGACTTTTCTATCTTCAGACCTTTCATCTTCCAAGCCCCTTTTCCTTTGTAATAGCACTACACGCAATTCTGTTTGCTGATGTTCTTTACCTTTTGGAATTCTGCTAGTGACTTGCACAGAGTTTGTCTGGCATTTCCTTTTCACCCGTTACTGCAACTACAACAGCAGTTTCTAGTGATCCGATATTGACCCTCTCCCTTTTTTCACTCTTTATATATCCGGGAAAGAAAAAATATATACTTTGGTATCCTTTCTTATATTATTGACCATTTCCTTGCATTTCCTGCAAATTCATGTATAACTAGGAGCATCTATAACATAGTTGCCTCCGACATGACCCTAGTCACTAGACTCTAGACACTAGAATACTACAGCACAGTACAGGCTCTTCGGTCCTGAATGTTGTTCCGACCCATGTATTCCTTTAAAAAGAGTACTAAACCCACAGTACCACGTGACCCTCTATTTTTCTTTCATCCATGTGTCTGTCCAAGAGGTTCTTAAATACCCTTAATGTTTTAGCCTCCACCACCATCCGTGGCAAGTTGTTCCAGGCACCCACAACCCTTTGTAAAAAAACTTACCCCTGATGTCTCCACTAAACTTCCCTCACTTAACTTTGTACATATGCCCTCTAGTGTTTGCTATTTGTGCCCTGGGAAACAGGTTCTAGCAATCCACCCTATCTATGCCTCTCATAACTTTTTAGACCTCTATCAAGTGCCCTCTCATCCTTCTACGCTCCAAAGAGAAAAGTCCCAGCTCTCTCTGCTCACCTTGCTTCACATGACTTGTTCTCCAAACCAGGCAACATCTTGGTAAATCTCCTCTGCACCCTCTCCATAGCTTCCACATCCTTCCTATAATGAGGTGACCAGAATTGAACACAATACTCTAAGTGTGGTCTCACCAGACATTTGTAGATTCGTAACTTGGCCTCTCTACTCTTGAACTCAATCCCCCTATTAATGAAGCCGAGCATCCCATCGGAGTTCTTAACTATCCTATCAACCCGTGCAGCGACCTTAAGGGATGTATGGATTTGATCCCAAAGGTCCCTCTGTTCATTCACACTCTTAAGTAACCAACGATTAAACTTGTACTCAGCATTCTGGTTTGTCCTTCCAAAATGCACCACCTCACACTTATCCGGATTGAACCCCATCTGCCACTTTTCTGCCCAAATCTGCACCCTGTCTATATCCTCTTGTAACCTTCGACAACCTACAGCTCCATCCACAACTCCTCCAATCTTCATGTCATCCACAAATTCACTCATCCATTCTTCCACCTCTACATCCAGGTCATTCATAAAAATCACAAATAGCAGGGGTCCCAGGACAGATCCCTGCGGCACTCCACTAGTCACCGACCTCCAGGCAGAATACTTTCCTTCCACTACTACCCTCTGCTTTCTTCCTGTAAGCCAATTATTTATCCAAACAGCCAAGGTTCCACTTATCCCGTGCCTCATGATTTTCTGGATGAGTCTCTCGTGAGGGATCTTGTCAGCTGCCTTGCTAAAATCCATGTAGACCACATCTACTACCGTACCTTCATCAATTGTTTTGCTACCTCTTCAAAAAACTCAATTAGCCTCATGAGGCACGACCTTCCCTTCACAAAGCCATGTTGACCCAGACAGTAAATTCCAGGTACCCACAACTCTGTTAAAAAACTACCCACAATTGCTGTAAATTTACCCCATCTCACCTTAACCAAATGCCCTCTGGTATTAGACACTAGTCATATGTAAAAAATAAACAAAATACAGGTTGTCGACCCAAACTCTTATCTCTCAAACTTGTACACCTCAGTCAGATCTCAATTCTAACTCCAGAATAAACAAACCAAGTTTATCAAACTTCTACTTGTAACACATGCCACCGAACCCAGGCAACACCCTGATGAACCTGTTCTGCACCCTCTCCAATCCTTCCAAGAGCTGGACAATCAGAAGTGAACACAATACTCCAGATGCTGCCCTAAAACCATAAGACCTAGTAGCAGAATTAAGCCATTCGGCTCAGTGAATTTGCTCTTCATTTCCTCTCTACCCCATTATCCCAGTAAACGTCGACGCTCTTCCTAATCAGGAACATATCGACCTGCATTTTAAACATATCCAATGAAGTGTCTTCCTCAGCCGTCTATGACAATAATTTCACAGATTCACCACCCGCCAGCCAAGACATTTCTCCCAGTTTGTGTCCCCAGCAGCCAGGACAGTTCCCCACAGTTCTCAAGCATGTTAATATTCTGTATAAGCCTCCCATGTGGGACCTTGTCAAACACTCTACCAATATACAAGTAGACAATATCCATGTGAGACTGCATCCATCACCTTTGTCACCTCCTGGAGGAACTCAATCAAGCTGGCAAGACACAAACCCGAACCAAAGCCTTGCTACAGAACCCCAAACCACCTCATACATCCTCTCTGTCATACTCCCATGGGGCAGAACATATAAAAGGCTGAAGGTATGTACCACCAGCCTCAATGACAGCTTTATTCTGCATTTATAAGACTACTAAATGGTCACCTACTATGTTATTATTGGCTCTTAATAATAATAAGACAATTTTATATCTAAAATTATAGCATCGTACATCACGTAACTAATAACAACTCAGATAACAACTTAGATAGATAGATAGATAGATAGATAGATAGATAGATAGATAGATAGATAGATAGATAGATAGACAGATAGATAGATAGATAGATAGATAGATAGATAGATAGATAGATAGATAGATAGATAGATACTTTATTCATCCCCATGGGGAAATTCAACATTTTTTCCAATGTCCCATACACTTGTTGTAGCAAAACTAATTACATACAATACTTAACTCAGTAAAAATATGGTATGCATCTAAATCACTATCTCAAAAAGCATTAATAATAGCTTTTAAAAGTTCTTAAGTCCTTGCGGTTGAATTATAAAGCCTAATGGCATTGGGGAGTATTGACCTCTTCATCCTGTCTGAGGAGCATTGCATCGATAGTAACCTGTCGCTGAAACTGCTTCTCTGTCTCTGGATGGTGCTATGTAGAGGATGTTCAGAGTTTTCCATAATTGACCGTAGCCTACTCAGCGCCCTTCGCTCAGCTACCGATGTTAAACTCTCCAGTACTTTGCCCACGACAGAGCCCGCCTTCCTTACCAGCTTATTAAGACGTGAGGCGTCCCTCTTCTTAATGCTTCCTCCCCAACACGCCACCACAAAGAAGAGGGCGCTCTCCACAACTGACCTATAGAACATCTTCAGCATCTCACTGCAGACATTGAATGACGCCAACCTTCTAAGGAAGTACAGTCGACTCTGTGCCTTCCTGCACAAGGCATCTGTGTTGGCAGTCCAGTCTAGCTTCTCGTCTAACTGTACTCCCAGATACTTGTAGGTCTTAACCTGCTCCACACATTCTCCATTAATGATCACTGGCTCCATATGAGGCCTAGATCTCCTAAAGTCCACCACCATCTCCTTGGTCTTGGTGATATTGAGACGCAGGTAGTTTGAGTTGCACCATATCACAAAGTCCTGTATCAGTTTCCTATACTCCTCCTCCTGTCCATTCCTGACACACCCACTATGGCCGTGTTATCAGCGAACTTCTGCACATGGCAGGACTCCGAGTTATATTGGAAGTGTGATGTGTACAGGGTGAACAGGACCGGAGAGAGTACGGTTCCCTGCGGCGCTCCTGTGCTGCTGACCACCGTGTCAGACCTACAGCCTCCCAACCGCATATACTGAGGTCTATCTGTCAAGTAGTCCACTATCCAATCCACCATGTGAGAGTCTACTCCCATCTCCGTTAGTTTGTGCCTTAAGATCTTGGGCTGGATGGTGTTAAAGGCACTAGAGAAGTCAAGGAATGTAATCCTCACAGCACAACTGACTCCATCTAGGTGAGAAAGTGATTTGTGCAGCAAATACGTGATAGCATCCTCCACTCCCACCTTCTCCTTATACGCAAACTGAAGCGGATCCCGGGCGTGCCTGGCTTGTGGCCTCAGATTCTGTATTATCAGCCGCTCCATGGTCTTCATCACGTGCGACGTCAAGGCAACAGGTCTGAAGTCATTCAACTCCTTTGGTTGTGGTTTCTTCGGTACCGGGACAATACAGGATGTTTTCCACTGTCTGGGTACTCTTCTCTGATCTAGGCTCATGTTGAAGATGCGCTGTAGTGGTTCTCCCAGCTCAGTCGCACATGCCCTCAGTAATCGTGGGGAAACTCCATCCGGTCCAGCCGCCTTGCTGGTATAGATCTTCCTCAGTTGACCTACCACCTGTGCAGCCGTAAACCTGGGCGTGGGCCAGGTCTCCTGTGAGTGGCTATTTTCCTGTGAGGGAAGTAAGCCTGGTGTGGAGTTCTGCGGTGAGGATGAGATTGTGCTGTCGAACCTATTGAAGAAGTTGTTCAGCTGGTTCGCTTTCTCCACATCTCCACTTATGTTTGCCCCCCGCTTTGCACCGCATCCGGTGATGATCTTCATCCCATCCCACACCTCCTTCATGCTTTTTTTCTGCAGCTTTTGTTCTAGCTTCCTCCTATACTGCTCCTTTGCCCCCCTTATCTGTACTCTGAGTTCCTTCTGAACTCTTTTAAGCTCCAACCTATCACCATCTATAAAGGCCCTCTTCTTCTGGTTAGGAAGATTCAGTCGCTAGGTATACATGGAGAGGTAGTAAATTGGATTAGACATTGGCTCAATGGAAGAAGCCAGAGAGTGGTAGTGGAGGATTGCTACTCTGAGTGGAGGCCTGTGACTAGTGATGTGCCACGGGGATCAGTGCTGGGTCCATTGTTATTTGTCATCCATCTCAATGATCTGGATGAGAATGTAGCAAATTGGATCAGCAAATTTGCTGATGATACAAAGATTGGAGGTGTAGTGGACAGTGAGGAAGGTTTTCAAAGCTTGCAGAGGGATTTGGACCAGTTGGAGAAAAGCGCTGAAAAATGGCAGATAGAGTTTAATGCGGACGTGTGAGGTATTGCACTTCGGAAGGTCAAACCAAATTAGAACATACAAGGTAAATGGTAGGACACTGAGGAGGGCAGTAGAACAGAGGGATCTGGGAGTATAGATACATAATTCCCTAAAAGTGGCTTCACAAGTAGATAGGGTTGTAAAGAGAGCTTTTGGTACATTGGCCTTTATAAATCAAAGTACTGAGTATAAGAGTTGGAATGTAATGGTGAGGTTGTATAAGACATTGGTGAGACCGAATTTGGAGTATTGTATGCAGTTTTGGTCACCTAATTACAGGAAGGATATTAATAAGGTTGAAAGAGTGCAGAGAAGGTTTACAAAGATGTTGCCGGGACTTGAGAAACTGAGTTACAGGGTAAGTTTGAACAGGTTAGGACTTTATCCCCTTCAATATAGGAGAATGAGAGGTGATTTGATAGAGGTGTATAAAATCATGATGGGTATAGATAGAGGGAATACAAGTAGGCTTTTTCCACTGAGGCTAGGGGAGAAAAGAAATCAGATGTCATGGGTTAAGGGTGAAGGGGGAAAAGTTTAAAGGGAACATTAGGGGGGGCTTCTTCACTCAGAGAGTGGTGGGAGTATGGAATGAGCTGCCAGATGAAGTGGTGAATGCGGGATCACTTTGACATTTAAGAAAAACTTGGACAGGTACATGGATGAGAGGGGTTTGGAGGGATATGGACCAGGTGCTGGTCAGTGGGACTAAGCAGAAAAATGGTTCGGCACAGCCAAGAAGGGCCGAAAGGCCTGATTCTGTGCTGTAATGTTCTATGGTTCTGTCTGAGGTGAAAGAGGTGCTGTTGTGCCTTTTTTCACCACACAATTGATGTGTACAGACCACGTGAGGTCCTCAGTGATGTGAATGCCGAGGAACTTAAAGCTGTTCACTCTCTCAACCCCAGATCCATTGATGTCAATAGGGGTTAGCCCGTCTCCATTCCTCTTGTCTTTGCAACATTGCATCCAGCTCCTTTGTTTTTGCGACATTGAGGGAGAAGTTGTTTTCTTGTCACCACTGTGTCAGGGTGGTGACTTCTTCTGTGTAGGCTGCCTCGTTATTATTTGAGATTTGACCAATAAATATAGTATCCTCAGCAAATTTAATTAGCAGATTGGAGCTGTGGGTAGCGAAACAGTCATGCGCATACAGAGAGTAAAGGAGGGTGCTTAGGACACAGCCCTGAGGGGCTCTTGTGTTGAGGGTCAGAGGGGCAGAGGTGAGAGAGCCCACTCTTACCACTTGCTGGCGATCTGACAGGAAATCCAGGTCCCAGCTGCACAAGGCAGGGTGAAGGCCGAGGTCTCTGAGCTTCTTGTCGAGCCTGGAGGGAATTATGGTATTGAATGCTGAACTGTAGTCTAATAACATCATTCTCACATAAGCATCCCTCTTCTCCAGATGTTTAAGGAGGTGTGCAGAGCAGTGGCTATTGTGTCATCTGTTGATCGGTTGTGTCGGTAGGTGAATTGTAGGGGGTCCAGTGTGGGCGGTAACAAGCTGCAGATGCAGTCCTTGACCAGTCTCTCAAAGCATTTGCTTATTATTGAGGTGAGTGCGACAGGACGCCAGACGTTCAGGCATGTTGCCTTAGTTGTTTTAGGTACAGGAACAATGGTGGATGATTTGAAGCAGGAGGGAACTCTACATTGGGAGAGGGTGAGATTAAAAATATCCGTAAATACACCAGCCAGTTGTGCCGCGCGCATCCTGAGTACCCGCCCTGGGATGCCGTCCGGTCCCGCAGGCTTGCGACTGTCCACTCGTTGGAAACACCTGCGAACTTCAGCCTCAGAGATGACCAATGTGCAGGTCGCTTTGTCTGCTCTCCTCGGGGTCTCAGTGTTGACGATATCGAACAGAGCGTAAAAAAGATTTGGCTCATCTGGGACAGAGGCAGCGATGTGCTTGGCCTTGTAGTCTGCGATGGTGTGCAGACTTTACTGTGCGTGTTGTTGGTGGAGAGCTGTGCTTGAATCGTGTGTCCGTATGGTTGTTTCGTTGTCTGGATGACTTTGTACAGATCAGATTACCGGCAATGGAAGCTGTCGTTCACGGTAAATGCTGTTCACACGGAACTGTTGATCGGATTCTGGTGGAAAACTTCCCCCCGCTGTGATGGGAACAGGCAGCTGGGGGATGTTCCTCGCAGCCAGAAATGTTTACACAGGATAGAGATAGAGATAGACATAAAGATAGAGATAGAGAGAGAGACGGTGTGAGGGGGGGGGGGGGGGGGGGAGGGAGAAGGAGAGAGACACTGGATGTCGGCAGGATCGTTGGTGACTGTCGGGGCCAATTCCGGATCTGCGGACCCGGCAGCTGGGATACTGGTTTTTGGGTAGTTGGATCCTTCTTGCATCTCCTCTTCAGCAGTCGCTCTTCTGGTTTCCTCAAAATCCTTGGCTTTTCCTTAATCAGCTGCTGCCACTCGTTGACCTCCATATTTGCCTGAGAGAGCCTCTGCTTAATTTGGTCCTTGTACCTCCTGCGCGGGGCACCACGATCTCTCTTGCCCTGAGAGAGTTCTCCGTAGAGTACTGCTTTCGGTAACTTGGGGTTGTCCCTGAGAGTCACGTGGCCTGTCAGTGGAGCTGTCTGAGCAGCAAAATGGCTTCAGGGCATGGAAATTGAGCATGTATGGCTATGCATGTCTGTGTGATTATATGAAATATTAAATTAAATAAGTTGTGCAAAAACAGAAGTTAAAAAAGAGATTAGTGAGGCAGTATCGATGGGTTCAATGTCCATTCGGAAACTGCATGGCAGAGGAGAAGTTGTTTCTGAATCGTTGAGTGTGTGCCTTACTCCGATCCTGAAGAGTAGTCCCCATGTACCAGACGGTGATGCAGCCAGTTCCAATGCTCTGCAAGTTACACCTGTAGAAATATTCAAGTGATGTTGGAAACTCCTGATGAAATATAGCCACTGTTGTGCCTTCTTTGTAGCTGCATCGATATATTGGGCCCAGGTTAGATACTCGGAGATACTGACAGCCAGGAATTTGGAATTGCTCAATCTTTCCACATCAGATCCCTTTATGAGGACTGGTGTGTTGTGTTCCCTCATCTTGCCTTTTCTGAAATCCACAATTAGTTCTAAGGATATATTTCATATCAGTTTCAGCACTCCATACAAGCATATGCAAATCTGATAAGGGGTACACATCACTGAACGTAAATGAAAGCATAACTCATAAAAGTGAAGAAACTATCATAATGGTAGAAAACGTTAACCAATGGAAGAGTCTGACTCCCCACGGAGGACATCCACACGATCTGAGCCGATTAGATGTCGACAAGGAAGCGTCGAGCCCCTGGCTCAGAGTTGGAGATATTTTCCCAGAAACTGAAGGGATCATTGTAGCAATACAGGACAAGGTTGTTGACACATGTAGTTATCAATAATACAGAATAAACGACCAATAGATTCAGGACGATAAATGCTAAAAATTACAAGAGAAACCAGAAACAATCCAACACTTTACAACATCCTGCAGTAATTTAACTGAATCTCATGACTTGCACAAGCACAATCAAGTGGTGGACAGCAGTCACAAAAATCTTGCTTGAACTACAACTGATGAAAAACACGATAACTTACAATAAGTACAAGCCTGCTCCACTTTCAGAGTTACAGACCTTCATATCATACTGCGTCCGATCATTATTTCGGATAGGATAATACATGATATGCGTTCGGATGTAATTTTACAGGATAAACAAGCAAAAGCAACTTTTTAAATATATGTAGCCATTCCAAACACACATAACTTACAGAAATGAATTAGTTAAAAAAAAACCAGAAATATGTTGAATTGAAAGGGCAAAATGAAAGACTATGGAACACGAACAGGGTATTATTTATCCCAATCGTAATATCAATAACTGGTATCGTCCTAAAGGCTTTACAGAATAGTATTAATAAATTAGGCCCACACTGCGATACTTGTGTAAATCTTCGAAAACCCATAACACTATACACCACGAGAATAGTCTGAAATCTCCTATCAATTGAGACATGAGTGTGCTTGGCTATGCCTGAACCTCAAGCTTTACCAGTTTAGGCTAAGATAATAATAATAATAATAATAATAATAATAATAATAATAATAATAATAATAATAATAATAATAATAATAATAATAATAATAATAATAATAATAATAACTTATTTATAAAGCACCTTTCATCCAGACGATGCCGTTCAAACCACATCACAACGGGATAAAGTGCAAACTAGAAAATAAAAGACAAAATGTGTCAGTCCTAATATACACCTCAGACTTCTGCACAGTACTGTAGTTTAAGGTGTTGAATTCTACAGTTTAGGAACATAGTCCCAAAAAAACTCAACGCTGACCTCCCAATGATCCTTTGGCCTTCTGCCTTATCGTCTGCCTGCACTGCATTTTCTCGGCAACTGAAACACTGTTTCCCTGAACTATTCTGTTCCATTTTTCCTTGTACAACCTCATTGCACCGATGTGATGTAATGATCTATTTGGATCGCATGCAGAAAAGTTTTCCATTTTACAGTGGTGCATGTCACAATAATAAACCAATTTACCGATTCATTGTCAATAATACAGCGCCCCTTGGTTGCTTAAGATTGTTATAACCGGGGGGAGGGGGGGGTGACAGTGCGGATGAGCTGCCGCGACTTATTAAATGCTCCCAGTGGCGAGTAGCCTCTGTCCAGCTCTTGGCCTTCACGTGCGGTTTAGCCACTAAACCGGTGGAAGCGTTTCTTCCCACAGGAGAAGGGGCAGAGGAGGGTTACTGGTGCCTTACAACCAGTCGCTTTGGGCAGATGGGGCTTGTCGGCTGTGATTGGCAGCTCACCCAGAAACAAGAAAACTCTGATCTCAAAACTCCACTGCCTTGTTAATGTACCCCTCATGGGGAAGAGTTTGGGAGTAAACCCAGTGGGAAAAGCCTGGAGCTGGAGTCCCTGAGTCAGTGTTAAATGGTGTTCAACGCAGACTGGCATCTCCTGCGACACCTCAGGTGCCAAGCTGTGTCAGTCTCTGCCGTTCCTTTGTGTACATCAGATGCATGGAGAGAGGGAGCTTGCTACATCGGCAGAAGCTTCCTCTCCATATCGGAGTGTCCCGGCTTGCAGGGGCGGGACATCCATGGTCGACTCTGACAGACGGAGGCCTCATTAGACAGAGCCCCACACCCCCACAGCAAGACTGATGAGTAGCAGTTGCCAAGACTTCACCACCCTCTCCCACAGACACGATGAACATCACTGAGACAGACCCTTGTGGCTTCTTCCATTAACACAGATTCCATCTTTCCACCAATCCTCCATCACTGCGATTGAAAACTACTAATTTTCATTCCTGTCATTCCGATGGGTTATCGATCCGCAGCTTCACTGTGATTCTCCCCCAGATGCTGCCCGACTTGAGTATTTCCCGCGTATTCTGCTCCTGTTTTGTTGCAAGAGCAGTGGACACCTGTGACTCCCCAGTGTGCAGATCGGCCAAAATGCACAGTGTCCTGCTCTCCATAGTTCCACACCAGATCAACATTAACATCGTTTGTTAATGAGGCAAACAATGCTTTAAATATAGTGAAATGTTGTTGTAACGGAAGTGCAGTCAGAACTGCAATAGGATATTCAAGATTCAAAAAATTTATTGTCATTCCAACCGTACATCAGCTCTGTAGGGCAGAATGAGACAGCGTTTCCCAGGAGCAGTGCAATCATAATATAACAAACGCAACACTAAATAATAAACACAACAATAAATAATAAAACACAACAGCCAGATGTCGCTTTAAATCAAGTTGTAAGTGTCCGGTGCAAGTTAAATGTGTCCAAAGCAGAGTCAGGTAGAGCAGCTATTTAGCAGTCTGACTGCCTGTGGGAGGAAGCTGTTTAGTAGTCTTGTGGTTTTAGTTTTGATGCTCCTGTAACCTTTACCTGATGGCAGAAGAACAAACAGTTCATGGAGAGGGTGTGAGGGGTCTTTAATTATGTACCGTGTCTTCTGGAGGCATCAAATCTGAAAGAGGTCTTGGACAGAAGGTAGGGAGACCCCAATAACCTTCTCTGCTCCCCTAACCACCCTCTGCAAGGCTTTTTTGTCGGCAGCACTGCAGCTGGAGCACCAGGTTGTGATGCAAATGGTCAGCACACTCTCAACCACGCCTCTGTAGAATGTAGTTAAGATGTTAGTGGGGAGTGATGCTTGTTTAAGCTTCCTCAGAAAGTGCAATCAGGGGAATGTTCACCTTCACAAATAACTAGAACCAGAACATGAGGATTGGACATTTTCAGGGACATCCATTGCTGTCAATTCCGTGTCTGTGAACAGAATTTTGCTTTCTGTCCTAATATCCATGGAAGCATTGAATTTATTCATATAATCTCAAACACTGAATGCTGAAATACCGTTATAAAGTTCTTTGTCAGATGAGCCATTTAACGTTTTGAATATGTTCTCTGTTCCCATGGAAGATGTTCAACAGAAACACAAGGAGACTCTACGGACACAAACTGAAACACTAAGAGTGAACACGATCCTGATGAGGGAGAAGGTGAAGGTTTTCCAGCTGGTTGATCGATACGCTGAGCTCACGGTCATTTCTACTGTTCGAGATCGGACATTGGTGGAACATGAGCTGCTGGTAAGAGGCAGAGACCATGAGGAGTATAGAGAGAAACAACTCCGCAGACGGCTGGAAAAAATCCGTACTGATCAGTTATTCCAGAGCAGCTTTTCCCGGAGTAAATCCAAATCTGGGAGTTCAGCAGCAGTGGCCGGAGTCCCGGGGATCGGGAAAACAACGATGGTACAAAAGATTGTTTATGACTGGGCCATGGGGAAAATATACCAACAATTCCAGTTTGTCTTCAGTTTTAAATTCCGAGATTTAAACACCATTAATTGTAGAATAAACCTGAGGGAACTGATTCTGGATCAGTATCCTTACTTTGGGAATTTCCTGAGAGTAGTCTGGAAGAACGCAGAGGGATTACTGTTTATATTCGATGGTTTGGATGAATTCAAACACAAAATCGATTTTGCGGACAGTCGAAGAGACACAGAACCCAAGCACCAGTGCCCAGATCCCGAGTGGTGGTGTGAAGTGTCTGACATTGTGTACAATTTAATTCAGGGCAAGCTGCTCCCAGGGTGTTCAGTGCTGGTGACCACCCGCCCCACTGCGTTACATTTATTGGAAAAGGCGGATATCAGTGTCTGGGCTGAAATCCTGGGATTTGTTGATGAGGAACGGCAGGAATATTTCATCAGACATTTTGAAGAGCAGACGGTGGCGGAAGCTGTTTTCAAACACGTGAAGGAGAACGAGATCCTGTACACCATGAGCTACAACCCCTCCTACTGCTGGATCCTCGCTCTGGCACTGGGCCCCTTCTTCACACAAAGAGTCAGGGACCCACAGCGAGTTCCCAAGACCATCACCCAACTGTACTCCTACTATATTTATAACATCCTGAAAAACCACGGCCGTGAGATTGAGAGACCCCGTGATGTGTTACTCAGGGTTGGTCAGATGGCCTTCAGAGGAGTGTTCGAGAAGAAGATTGTGTTTACAGATGGAGATTTGGTCAACTACAGTCTTCAGCCTTCCCAGTTCCTGTCCGGGTTCCTGATGGAGCTTTTGGAGAGAGAGGATTCTGCCTGGAGCGTGGTGTACACATTCCCACACCTCACCATCCAAGAGTTTGTAGCTGCAGTCGCACAATTCCTGAATCCACATCCCGGGGATATCCTGAAATTACTCACTGATGCCCACAGCACGACAGATGGGCGATTTGCGGTATTTCTCCGTTTTGTTGCTGGTCTCTCCTCCCCAATGACAGCTCGGGGCCTGGTGGAGTTTCTGGGTCCATTTCATTATGAAACAACCTACCGGGTGATTGACTGGGTGAAGGAGGAGGTTAAACGTCAGAGTGGAAACACAGGGAGTGAAGCTGGTAAAAGGAGGCTCCTGAACACATTGCACTACCTGTTTGAGTCTCAGAATCCTGGACTGGCTCAGGCCGCACTGGGATCTGTGAAAACACTTTCATTCCGTGGAATGACACTGACCCCGACTGACTGCGCGGTCCTGTCACATGCTATCAGACTCAGTGATACAATAAAACACCTCAATCTGGAGAACTGCCACATTCAGTATGAAGGAATCCAGCGGCTGGGACCCGGGCTGCACAAGTGCCAGGAGTTGAGGTAACTTGATTTATCTCTCACTCAGAACTGTGAAACCGTTCTATTGTGTCATTTCAATGTAAAGGGATTTGGGTTAAACTGTGATAAATCAGATCGTGAAGAATTGTGACAAATGCCCAGGGGATCGGTCAGTAATTCCCCAAGGACGGGAGGGTTCCGTGGTTCCTTGTGAAGGGAGGTTGTTAACTTCATCAGATCAGTGAACAACGGCCATTGGTTTAATGGTAGTAATCACAGGAATGGCCGTGTTTCCTGCTGCCTGTGACACGTCCATTGACAATGTTCCTTCTCACTGTTACTGACACCCAGAGCGACACTGACTGCAGCAGGTGGGTCAGAGATTCACACCCCCTTCCCAGTGAGGGACAAGAGACCGTCAGCAGACTGTCCCAGTGAGAAGGAAAGAAATACCATTGTGAGATTGTCCTCCCTGTCCTTTCCTGTTTGTGACTTTGCTCACTACCAGATACACAGAGAGCGAGGCCGCATCTCCTCTGGGTCTCTGTTCAGACCCAACACACAGGTACAAAAAATTTCTGCATCCTCTCGCCTTGTAGGATTATCGTTTACTCTTGGAATCCTCCTGTGGAACCTCTTATCCCAATCCCCCTTCGATTCTTAGGGATCTCGTCGCCATCCCGATTCCTCCTGTCGGCTCTCTATTACCCTTTCCTCATCCTCCAGTGGAATGTCTTTTCCCCACCACCCTTCCTGCGGGATCTTTCTTCCCCATTCCCCTTCCTCCTGTGGGTTCTCTCTTCCCCATTCCCTTTCTCCAGTGGTATCCCTTCTCATCCCCAATCTGCCTATGGGATCTCTCTTCGCAAACCCCCTTCATCCTGTGGGAACTCTCTTCGCAAACCCCCTTCATCCTGTGGGATCTCACTTCCCCATCCCCATCCCTCCTGTCGGATCTCTCCACCCCATTCCCCTTCCTCCTGTCGGATCTCTCTTCCAAATCCCCCTTCCACCTGTGGGATCTCTCTACCACATCCGCCTTCCTCCTGTAGGTTCTCTCTTCCCCATTCCCTTCCCTCCAGTCGTATCCATTCTCAGCCCCCTTCCTCCTGTGATTTCTCTCTTCCCCATCCCCGCTTCCTCCTGTCAGATCACTTTACCCATCCCCCATCCGCCTATGGGATCTGATTTCCACATCCGCCTTCCGCCTGTGGGATATCAACCCCTTCCCCCTCCCTCCGGTTGGATCACTCCTCCCCATTCCACTTCCTCCTGTGGGACCTCTATTCCCCATCATTTATTCATGTGGGATCCCTCTTCTCCATCCCCCTTCCTCCTGTGGCATCACTCTCCCCCATCCACCTTCCTCCTGCGGGATCTCACTTCCCTATCCACTTCCCCCTGTGGGAGCTCGCTTCTCCATCCCCCTTCGTCCTGTGGGATCTCTCTTCGCCATCCCCCTTCCTCCTGTGGGAACTCTCTTCCCCATTCCCTTCCTCCGGTGGGATCCCTCTTCCCCATCACCTTTCCTCCTGTGGGATCTCTCTCCCCCATCCCCCTTCCTCCTGTGGGATCTCTATTCCACATCCCCCTTTCTCCTGTGCGATCTCTCTGCCACATCCCCCTTCCTCCTGTGGGATAGCTCTTCCCTATCCGCTTCCTCCTGTGGGATATCTCTTCCCCATCCCCCTTCCTTCTGTGGGATCTCTCACCCCCATCCCCCTTCCTCCTGTGGGATCTCTATTCCACATCCCCCTTTCTCCTGTGGGATCTCTCTACCCAATCCACCTTCATCGTGTGGGATCCCTCATCTCCATCCCCCTTCCTCCTGTGGGATCTCTCTCCCCCATCCTACTTCCTCCTGTGGGATCTCTCTTCCCCATCACCCTTTCTCCTGCGGGATCTCTCTCCCCCATCCACCTTCCTCCTGTGGGACCTATCTGCCCCATCCCTTTCCCTCCTGTGGGATCTGCCTTCCCCATCCCCTTCCTCCTGTGGGACCTCTATCCCACATCCCCTTTCCTCCTGTGGGATCTCTCTCTCCCATCCCGCTTCCTCCTGTGGGATAGCTCTTCCTTATCCCTTTCCTCCTGTGGGATCTCCCTTCCCCATCCCGATTCCTCCTGTGGGATCACTCTCACCCATCCCCCTTCCACCTCTCGGCTCTCACTTCCCCATGCCCCTTCCTCCTGTGCGGTGTCTCTTCCACATCTCCCTTCCTCCTGTGGGATCTCTCTGCCCCATCCCCCTTCCCCCTGTGGGATCACTCTTCCCATTCCCCCTTCCTTTTGTGGGATCTCTCTTCCACATCCCCCTTCCTCCTGTGGGATCTCTCTCCCCCATCCCCCTTCCTCTTGTGGGATCTCTCTTCCCCATCCCTTTCCTCCTGTGGGATGTCTCTTCCCCATCCCCCTTCGTCCTGTGGGATCTCTCTCCCCCCATCCACCTTCCTCCTCTGGGAACTCTCTTCCACATCCCCCTTCTTCCTGTGAGATCTCTCTGCCCCATCCCCCTTCCTCCTCTGGGATCTCTCTTCCACATCCCCCTTCCTCCTGTGGGATCATCCTTCCCCATCCCTTATTTTTGTGGGATCACAATTCCCCATCCCCCTTCCTCCTGTGGGATCTCTCTCCCCCATCCCGTTTCCTCTTGTGGGATCTCTCTTCCCCATCCCCCTTCGTCCTGTGGGATCTCACTCCCCCATCCCCATTCATCTTGCGGGATCTCTCTCCCCCATCCACCTTCCTCCTCTGGGATCTCTCTTCCACATCCCCCTTCCTCCTGTGGGATCTCTCTGCCCCATCCCCCTTCCTCCTGTGGGATCTCTCTTCCACATCCCCCTTCCTCCTGTGGGATCATCCTTCCCCATCCCTTCCTCCTGTGGTACCACTATTCCCCATCCCTTATTTTTATGGGATCACAATTCCCCAACCCCCTTCCTCCTGTGGGATCTCTCTTCCACATCCCTCTTACTCCTGTGGAATCTCTCTTCCCATTCCCCCTTCCCGCTTTGGGATCACTCTTCCCATTCCCCCTTCCTCTTGTGGGATCTCTCTTCCACATCCCCCTTCCTCCTGTGGGATCTCTCCTCCGCATCCACCTTCCTCCTGTGGGATCTCCCTCCCCCATCCCCCTTCCTCCTGTGGGATCTCACTCCCCCATCCCCCTTCCTCCTGTGGGATCTCTCTTCCCCATCCCCTTCCCCCTGTGGGAGCTCTATCCCCCATCCACCTTCCGCCTGTGGGGTCTCTATTCCCCATCCCTCTTCCTCCGGTGGGATCTCTCTTCCCCATTCCTTTCCTCCTGTGGGATCCCTCATCTCCATCCCCCTTCCTCCTGTGGGATCTCTCTCCCCCATCCTACTTCCTCCTGTGGGATCTCTCTTCCCCATCACCCTTTCTCCTGCGGGATCTCTCTCCCCCATCCAACTTCCTCCTGTGGGACCTATCTGCCCCATCCCTTTCCCTCCTGTGGGATCTCCCTTCCCCATCCCCTTCCTCCTGTGGGACCTCTATCCCACATCCCCTTTCCTCCTGTGGGATCTCTCTCTCCCATCCCGCTTCCTCCTGTGGGATAGCTCTTCCTTATCCCTTTCCTCCTGTGGGATCTCCCTTCCCCATCCCGATTCCTCCTGTGGGATCACTCTCACCCATCCCCCTTCCACCTGTGGGCTCTCTCTTCCCCATCTCCCTTCCTCCTGTGGGGTCTCTCTTCTCCATCGCCCTTCCTCCTGTGGGATCCCTCTCCCCCATCCCTCTTCCTCCTGTGGGACCTCTCTGCCCCATCCCTTTTCCTCCTGAGGGATCTCTCTTCCCCATCCCCCTTCCTCCTGTGGGGTCTCTCTTCCCCATCGCCCTTCCTCCTGTGTGATCTCTCTTTCTTATCCCCCTTCCTCCTGTGGGACTTCTCTGCCCGATCCCCTATCTTGCTGCGGAATCTCTCTTCCCCATCCCCCTTCCTCCTGTGGGATCTCTCTTCCCCATCCCCCTTCCTCCTGTTGGATGTCTCTTCCCCATTCCACTTCCTCTTGTGGGATCTCTCTCCCCCATCCCTCTTCCTCTTGTGGGATCTCTCTCCCTCATTCACCTTCATCCTGTGGGATCTCACTTCAACATCCCCCTACCTCCTGTGGGACCTCTCTTCCCATTCCCCCTTCCTCTTGTGGGATCTCTCTTCCACATCCCCCTTCCTCCTGTGGGATCCCTCTTCCCCATACATTTCCTCCGGTGGGATCCGTCTTCCACATCCCCCTTCCTCCTGGGACATCACTCTTCCCCATCCCACTTCCTCTTGTGGGATCTCTCTTACCACCCCAGTTCCTCCAGTGGGATCTCTCTTCCCCATCCCACTTCCTCCTGTGGGATCCCTCTTCCCCATTCATTTCCCCCGGTGGGATCCGTCTTCCACATCCCCCTTCCTCCTGGGGCATCACTCTTCCCCAACCACCTTCCTCCTGTGGGATCTCTCTCCACCATCCCCCTTTCTCGTGTGGGATCTGTCTGCCCAATTTCCCTTCCTCCTGTGGGATCTCCCTACACTATCCAGGTCCTCCTGTGGGATTTCTCTTCCCCATCCCCCTTCCTCCTGTGTGATTTCTCTTCCCCATCCCCCATCCTCCTGTGGAATCTCTCTCAGCCATCCCCCATTCTCCTGTTGGATCCTCTCCCCCATCCCCCTTCCTCTTGTGGGATATCTCTTCCCTGTCTCCTTCCTCCTGTGCGATCTCTTCCCCATCCCTTCCTCCTGTGGGATGTCCCTTCCCCATCCCCTTCCTCCTGTGGGATCTCTGTTCCCCATCCCCCTTCCTCCTGTGGGATCTCTCTACCCCCCTCCCCCTTCCTCCTGTGGGATATCTCTTCCTTATCCCTTTCCTCCAGTGGGATCTCCCCCCCATCCACCTTCCTCCTGTGGGATCTCCCTTCCCCATCACCCCTCCTCCTGTGGGATCACTCTCAACAATCCCCCTTCCACCTGTGGGCTCTCTCTTCCCCATCCTCCTTACTCCTCTGGCGTCTCCCTGCCCCATCCACTTTCCTCCTGTGGAATCTCTCTTCCCCATCCCCCTTCCTCCTGTGGGATCTCTCTCCCCCATCCCCCCTTCCTCTTGTGGGATCTCTCTTCCACATCCCCCTTCCTCCTGTGGGATCTCTCTGCCCCATCCCCCTTCCTCCTGTAGGATCTCTCTTCCACATCCGCCTTCCTCCTGTGGTATCCTCCTTCCCCATCCCTTCCTCCTGTGGGACCTATATTCCCCATCCCTTATTTTTGTGGGATCACAATTCCCCATCCCCCTTCCTCCTGTGGGATCTCTCTCCCCCATCCCCCTTCCTCTGGTGGGATCTCTCTTACCACCCCCCTTCCTCCTGTGGGATCGCTGTTCCACATCCCCCTTACTCCTGTGGCATCTCTCTTCCCATTCCCCCTTCCTCTTGAGGGATCTCTCTTTCCCATCCCCCTTCATCCTGTGTGATCTCTCTGCCCCATCCTCCTGTGGGATCTCTCTACCCAATCCCCTTCCTCCTATGGGATCTCTCTTCCCGATCCCCGTTTCCACTGTGGGATCTTTCTTCCCCATCCCTCTTCCTCCTGTCGGATCTCTCTCCCACATCGCCCTTCCTCCTGTGGGATATCTCTTCCCTATCCCCTTCCTCCTTTGGGATCTATTCCCCATCCCTTCCTCCTGTGGGATCTCTCTCCCCCATCCCCCATCCTCCTGTCGGATATCTCTTCCCTATCCCCTTCCTCCTGTGGGATCTCTTCACCATCCCCGTTCCTCCTGTGGGATCACTCTCACCCATCCCCCTTCCACCTCTCGGCTCTCACTTCCCCATGCCCCTTCCTCCTGTGCGGTGTCTCTTCCACATCTCCCTTCCTCCTGTGGGATCTCTCTGCCCCATCCCCCTTCCCCCTGTGGGATCACTCTTCCCATTCCCCCTTCCTTTTGTGGGATCTCTCTTCCACATCCCCCTTCCTCCTGTGGGATCTCTCTCCCCCATCCCCCTTCCTCTTGTGGGATCTCTCTTCCCCATCCCTTTCCTCCTGTGGGATGTCTCTTCCCCATCCCCCTTCGTCCTGTGGGATCTCTCTCCCCCATCCACCTTCCTCCTCTGGGAACTCTCTTCCACATCCCCCTTCTTCCTGTGAGATCTCTCTGCCCCATCCCCCTTCCTCCTCTGGGATCTCTCTTCCACATCCCCCTTCCTCCTGTGGGATCATCCTTCCCCAACCCTTATTTTTGTGGGATCACAATTCCCCATCCCCCTTCCTCCTGTGGGATCTCTCTCCCCCATCCCCTTTCCTCTTGTGGGATCTCTCTTCCCCATCCCCCTTCGTCCTGTGGGATCTCACTCCCCCATCCCCATTCATCTTGCGGGATCTCTCTCCCCCATCCACCTTCCTCCTCTGGGATCTCTCTTCCACATCCCCCTTCCTCCTGTGGGATCTCTCTGCCCCATCCCCCTTCCTCCTGTGGGATCTCTCTTCCACATCCCCCTTCCTCCTGTGGGGTCTCTCTTCCCCATCGCCCTTCCTCCTGTGTGATCTCTCTTTCTTATCCCCCTTCCTCCTGTGGGACTTCTCTGCCCGATCCCCTATCTTGCTGCGGAATCTCTCTTCCCCATCCCCCTTCCTCCTGTGGGATCTCTCTTCCCCATCCCCCTTCCTCCTGTTGGATGTCTCTTCCCCATTCCACTTCCTCCTGTGGGATCTCTCTCCCCCATCCCTCTTCCTCTTGTGGGATCTCTCTCCCTCATTCACCTTCATCCTGTGGGATCTCACTTCAACATCCCCCTACCTCCTGTGGGACCTCTCTTCCCATTCCCCCTTCCTCTTGTGGGATCTCTCTTCCACATCCCCCTTCCTCCTGTGGGATCCCTCTTCCCCATACATTTCCTCCGGTGGGATCCGTCTTCCACATCCCCCTTCCTCCTGGGACATCACTCTTCCCCATCCCACTTCCTCTTGTGGGATCTCTCTTACCACCCCAGTTCCTCCTGTGGGATCTCTCTTCCCCATCCCACTTCCTCCTGTGGGATCCCTCTTCCCCATTCATTTCCCCCGGTGGGATCCGTCTTCCACATCCCCCTTCCTCCTGGGGCATCACTCTTCCCCAACCACCTTCCTCCTGTGGGATCTCTCTCCACCATCCCCCTTTCTCGTGTGGGATCTGTCTGCCCAATTTCCCTTCCTCCTGTGGGATCTCCCTACACTATCCAGGTCCTCCTGTGGGATTTCTCTTCCCCATCCCCCTTCCTCCTGTGTGATTTCTCTTCCCCATCCCCCATCCTCCTGTGGAATCTCTCTCAGCCATCCCCCATTCTCCTGTTGGATCCTCTCCCCCATCCCCCTTCCTCTTGTGGGATATCTCTTCCCTGTCTCCTTCCTCCTGTGCGATCTCTTCCCCATCCCTTCCTCCTGTGGGATGTCCCTTCCCCATCCCCTTCCTCCTGTGGGATCTCTGTTCCCCATCCCCCTTCCTCCTGTGGGATCTCTCTACCCCCTCCCCCTTCCTCCTGTGGGATATCTCTTCCTTATCCCTTTCCTCCAGTGGGATCTCCCCCCCATCCACCTTCCTCCTGTGGGATCTCCCTTCCCCATCACCCCTCCTCCTGTGGGATCACTCTCAACAATCCCCCTTCCACCTGTGGGCTCTCTCTTCCCCATCCTCCTTACTCCTCTGGCGTCTCCCTGCCCCATCCACTTTCCTCCTGTGGAATCTCTCTTCCCCATCCCCCTTCCTCCTGTGGGATCTCTCTCCCCCATCCCCCTTCCTCTTGTGGGATCTCTCTTCCACATCCCCCTTCCTCCTGTGGGATCTCTCTGCCCCATCCCCCTTCCTCCTGTAGGATCTCTCTTCCACATCCGCCTTCCTCCTGTGGTATCCTCCTTCCCCATCCCTTCCTCCTGTGGGACCTATATTCCCCATCCCTTATTTTTGTGGGATCACAATTCCCCATCCCCCTTCCTCCTGTGGGATCTCTCTCCCCCATCCCCCTTCCTCTGGTGGGATCTCTCTTACCACCCCCCTTCCTCCTGTGGGATCGCTGTTCCACTTCCCCCTTACTCCTGTGGCATCTCTCTTCCCATTCCCCCTTCCTCTTGAGGGATCTCTCTTTCCCATCCCCCTTCATCCTGTGTGATCTCTCTGCCCCATCCTCCTGTGGGATCTCTCTACCCAATCCCCTTCCTCCTATGGGATCTCTCTTCCCCATCCCCGTTTCCACTGTGGGATCTTTCTTCCCCATCCCTCTTCCTCCTGTCGGATCTCTCTCCCACATCGCCCTTCCTCCTGTGGGATATCTCTTCCCTATCCCCTTCCTCCTTTGGGATCTATTCCCCATCCCTTCCTCCTGTGGGATCTCTCTCCCCCATCCCCCATCCTCCTGTCGGATATCTCTTCCCTATCCCCTTCCTCCTGTGGGATCTCTTCACCATCCCCGTTCCTCCTGTGGGATCACTCTCACCCATCCCCCTTCCACCTCTCGGCTCTCACTTCCCCATGCCCCTTCCTCCTGTGCGGTGTCTCTTCCACATCTCCCTTCCTCCTGTGGGATCTCTCTGCCCCATCCCCCTTCCCCCTGTGGGATCACTCTTCCCATTCCCCCTTCCTTTTGTGGGATCTCTCTTCCACATCCCCCTTCCTCCTGTGGGATCTCTCTCCCCCATCCCCCTTCCTCTTGTGGGATCTCTCTTCCCCATCCCTTTCCTCCTGTGGGATGCCTCTTCCCCATCCCCCTTCGTCCTGTGGGATCTCTCTCCCCCATCCACCTTCCTCCTCTGGGAACTCTCTTCCACATCCCCCTTCTTCCTGTGAGATCTCTCTGCCCCATCCCCCTTCCTCCTCTGGGATCTCTCTTCCACATCCCCCTTCCTCCTGTGGGATCATCCTTCCCCATCCCTTATTTTTGTGGGATCACAATTCCCCATCCCCCTTCCTCCTGTGGGATCTCTCTCCCCCATCCCCTTTCCTCTTGTGGGATCTCTCTTCCCCATCCCCCTTCGTCCTGTGGGATCTCACTCCCCCATCCCCATTCATCTTGCGGGATCTCTCTCCCCCATCCACCTTCCTCCTCTGGGATCTCTCTTCCACATCCCCCTTCCTCCTGTGGGATCTCTCTGCCCCATCCCCCTTCCTCCTGTGGGATCTCTCTTCCACATCCCCCTTCCTCCTGTGGGATCATCCTTCCCCATCCCTTCCTCCTGTGGTACCACTATTCCCCATCCCTTATTTTTATGGGATCACAATTCCCCAACCCCCTTCCTCCTGTGGGATCTCTCTTCCACATCCCTCTTACTCCTGTGGAATCTCTCTTCCCATTCCCCCTTCCCGCTTTGGGATCACTCTTCCCATTCCCCCTTCCTCTTGTGGGATCTCTCTTCCACATCCCCCTTCCTCCTGTGGGATCTCTCCTCCGCATCCACCTTCCTCCTGTGGGATCTCCCTCCCCCATCCCCCTTCCTCCTGTGGGATTTCACTCCCCCATCCCCCTTCCTCCTGAGGGATCTCTCTTCCCCATCCCCTTCCCCCTGTGGGAGCTCTATCCCCCATCCACCTTCCGCCTGTGGGGTCTCTATTCCCCATCCCTCTTCCTCCGGTGGGATCTCTCTTCCCCATTCCTTTCCTCCTGTGGGATCCCTCATCTCCATCCCCCTTCCTCCTGTGGGATCTCTCTCCCCCATCCTACTTCCTCCTGTGGGATCTCTCTTCCCCATCACCCTTTCTCCTGCGGGATCTCTCTCCCCCATCCACCTTCCTCCTGTGGGACCTATCTGCCCCATCCCTTTCCCTCCTGTGGGATCTCCCTTCCCCATCCCCTTCCTCCTGTGGGACCTCTATCCCACATCCCCTTTCCTCCTGTGGGATCTCTCTCTCCCATCCCGCTTCCTCCTGTGGGATAGCTCTTCCTTATCCCTTTCCTCCTGTGGGATCTCCCTTCCCCATCCCGATTCCTCCTGTGGGATCACTCTCACCCATCCCCCTTCCACCTCTCGGCTCTCACTTCCCCATGCCCCTTCCTCCTGTGCGGTGTCTCTTCCACATCTCCCTTCCTCCTGTGGGATCTCTCTGCCCCATCCCCCTTCCCCCTGTGGGATCACTCTTCCCATTCCCCTTTCCTTTTGTGGGATCTCTCTTCCACATCCCCCTTCCTCCTGTGGGATCTCTCTCCCCCATCCCCCTTCCTCTTGTGGGATCTCTCTTCCCCATCCCTTTCCTCCTGTGGGATGTCTCTTCCCCATCCCCCTTCGTCCTGTGGGATCTCTCTCCCCCATCCACCTTCCTCCTCTGGGAACTCTCTTCCACATCCCCCTTCTTCCTGTGAGATCTCTCTGCCCCATCCCCCTTCCTCCTCTGGGATCTCTCTTCCACATCCCCCTTCCTCCTGTGGGATCATCCTTCCCCATCCCTTATTTTTGTGGGATCACAATTCCCCATCCCCCTTCCTCCTGTGGGATCTCTCTCCCCCATCCCCTTTCCTCTTGTGGGATCTCTCTTCCCCATCCCCCTTCGTCCTGTGGGATCTCACTCCCCCATCCCCATTCATCTTGCGGGATCTCTCTCCCCCATCCACCTTCCTCCTCTGGGATCTCTCTTCCACATCCCCCTTCCTCCTGTGGGATCTCTCTGCCCCATCCCCCTTCCTCCTGTGGGATCTCTCTTCCACATCCCCCTTCCTCCTGTGGGATCATCCTTCCCCATCCCTTCCTCCTGTGGTACCACTATTCCCCATCCCTTATTTTTATGGGATCACAATTCCCCAACCCCCTTCCTCCTGTGGGATCTCTCTTCCACATCCCTCTTACTCCTGTGGAATCTCTCTTCCCATTCCCCCTTCCCGCTTTGGGATCACTCTTCCCATTCCCCCTTCCTCTTGTGGGATCTCTCTTCCACATCCCCCTTCCTCCTGTGGGATCTCTCCTCCGCATCCACCTTCCTCCTGTGGGATCTCCCTCCCCCATCCCCCTTCCTCCTGTGGGATCTCACTCCCCCATCCCCCTTCCTCCTGTGGGATCTCTCTTCCCCATCCCCTTCCCCCTGTGGGAGCTCTATCCCCCATCCACCTTCCGCCTGTGGGGTCTCTATTCCCCATCCCTCTTCCTCCGGTGGGATCTCTCTTCCCCATTCCTTTCCTCCTGTGGGAACCCTCATCTCCATCCCCCTTCCTCCTGTGGGATCTCTCTCCCCCATCCCACTTCCTCCTGTGGGATCCCTCTTCCCCATTCATTTCCTCCGGTGGGATCCGTCTTCCACATCCCCCTTCCTCCTGGGGCATCACTCTTCCCCATCCCCCTTCCTCCTGTGGGATCTCTCTCCACCATCCCCCTTTCTCGTGTGGGATCTGTCTGCCCAATTTCCCTTCCTCCTCTGGGATCTCCCTACACTATCCAGGTCCTCCTGTGGGATTTCTCTTCCCCATCCCCCTTCCTCCTGTGTGATTTCTCTTCCCCATCCCCCATTCTCCTGTGGAATCTCTCTCAGCCATCCCCCATTCTCCTGTTGGATCTCTCTCCCCCATCCCCCTTCCTCTTGTGGGATATCTCTTCCCTGTCTCCTTCCTCCTGTGCGATCTCTTCCCCATCCCTTCCTCCTGTGGGATGTCCCTTCCCCATCCCCTTCCTCCTGTGGGATCTCTGTTCCCCATCCCCCTTCCTCCTGTGGGATCTCTCTACCCCCTCCCCCTTCCTCCTGTGGGATATCTCTTCCTTATCCCTTTCCTCCTGTGGGATCTCCCTTCCCCATCACCCCTCCTCCTGTGGGATCACTCTCAACAATCCCCCTTCCACCTTTGGGCTCTCTCTTCCCCATCCTCCTTACTCCTCTGGCGTCTCCCTGCCCCATCCACTTTCCTCCTGTGGAATCTCTCTTCCCCATCCCCCTTCCTCCTGTGGGATCTCTCTCCCCCATCCCCCTTCCTCTTGTGGGATCTCTCTTCCACATCCCCCTTCCTCCTGTGGGATCTCTCTGCCCCATCCCCCTTCCTCCTGTAGGATCTCTCTTCCACATCCGCCTTCCTCCTGTGGTATCCTCCTTCCCCATCCCTTCCTCCTGTGGGACCTATATTCCCCATCCCTTATTTTTGTGGGATCACAATTCCCCATCCCCCTTCCTCCTGTGGGATCTCTCTCCCCCATCCCCCTTCCTCTGGTGGGATCTCTCTTACCACCCCCCTTCCTCCTGTGGGATCGCTGTTCCACATCCCCCTTACTCCTGTGGCATCTCTCTTCCCATTCCCCCTTCCTCTTGAGGGATCTCTCTTTCCCATCCCCCTTCATCCTGTGTGATCTCTCTGCCCTATCCTCCTGTGGGATCTCTCTACCCAATCCCCTTCCTCCTATGGGATCTCTCTTCCCCATCCCCGTTTCCACTGTGGGATCTTTCTTCCCCATCCCTCTTCCTCCTGTCGGATCTCTCTCCCACATCGCCCTTCCTCCTGTGGGATATCTCTTCCCTATCCCCTTCCTCCTTTGGGATCTATTCCCCATCCCTTCCTCCTGTGGGATCTCTCTCCCCCATCCCCCATCCTCCTGTCGGATATCTCTTCCCTATCCCCTTCCTCCTGTGGGATCTCTTCACCATCCCCGTTCCTCCTGTGGGATCACTCTCACCCATCCCCCTTCCACCTCTCGGCTCTCACTTCCCCATGCCCCTTCCTCCTGTGCGGTGTCTCTTCCACATCTCCCTTCCTCCTGTGGGATCTCTCTGCCCCATCCCCCTTCCCCCTGTGGGATCACTCTTCCCATTCCCCCTTCCTTTTGTGGGATCTCTCTTCCACATCCCCCTTCCTCCTGTGGGATCTCTCTCCCCCATCCCCCTTCCTCTTGTGGGATCTCTCTTCCCCATCCCTTTCCTCCTGTGGGATGTCTCTTCCCCATCCCCCTTCGTCCTGTGGGATCTCTCTCCCCCATCCACCTTCCTCCTCTGGGAACTCTCTTCCACATCCCCCTTCTTCCTGTGAGATCTCTCTGCCCCATCCCCCTTCCTCCTCTGGGATCTCTCTTCCACATCCCCCTTCCTCCTGTGGGATCATCCTTCCCCATCCCTTATTTTTGTGGGATCACAATTCCCCATCCCCCTTCCTCCTGTGGGATCTCTCTCCCCCATCCCCTTTCCTCTTGTGGGATCTCTCTTCCCCATCCCCCTTCGTCCTGTGGGATCTCACTCCCCCATCCCCATTCATCTTGCGGGATCTCTCTCCCCCATCCACCTTCCTCCTCTGGGATCTCTCTTCCACATCCCCCTTCCTCCTGTGGGATCTCTCTGCCCCATCCCCCTTCCTCCTGTGGGATCTCTCTTCCACATCCCCCTTCCTCCTGTGGGATCATCCTTCCCCATCCCTTCCTCCTGTGGTACCACTATTCCCCATCCCTTATTTTTATGGGATCACAATTCCCCAACCCCCTTCCTCCTGTGGGATCTCTCTTCCACATCCCTCTTACTCCTGTGGAATCTCTCTTCCCATTCCCCCTTCCCGCTTTGGGATCACTCTTCCCATTCCCCTTCCTCTTGTGGGATCTCTCTTCCACATCCCCCTTCCTCCTGTGGGATCTCTCCTCCGCATCCACCTTCCTCCTGTGGGATCTCCCTCCCCCATCCCCCTTCCTCCTGTGGGATCTCACTCCCCCATCCCCCTTCCTCCTGTGGGATCTCTCTTCCCCATCCCCTTCCCCCTGTGGGAGCTCTATCCCCCATCCACCTTCTGCCTGTGGGGTCTCTATTCCCCATCCCTCTTCCTCCGGTGGGATCTCTCTTCCCCATTCCTTTCCTCCTGTGGGATCCCTCATCTCCATCCCCCTTCCTCCTGTGGGATCTCTCTCCCCCATCCTACTTCCTCCTGTGGGATCTCTCTTCCCCATCACCCTTTCTCCTGCGGGATCTCTCTCCCCCCATCCACCTTCCTCCTGTGGGACCTATCTGCCCCATCCCTTTCCCTCCTGTGGGATCTCCCTTCCCCATCCCCTTCCTCCTGTGGGACCTCTATCCCACATCCCCTTTCCTCCTGTGGGATCTCTCTCTCCCATCCCGCTTCCTCCTGTGGGATAGCTCTTCCTTATCCCTTTCCTCCTGTGGGATCTCCCTTCCCCATCCCGATTCCTCCTGTGGGATCACTCTCACCCATCCCCCTTCCACCTGTGGGCTCTCTCTTCCCCATCTCCCTTCCTCCTGTGGGGTCTCTCTTCCCCATCGCCCTTCCTCCTGTGGGATCCCTCTCCCCCATCCCTCTTCCTCCTGTGGGACCTCTCTGCCCCATCCCTTTTCCTCCTGAGGGATCTCTCTTCCCCATCCCCCTTCCTCCTGTGGGGTCTCTCTTCCCCATCGCCCTTCCTCCTGTGTGATCTCTCTTTCTTATCCCCCTTCCTCCTGTGGGACTTCTCTGCCCGATCCCCTATCTTGCTGCGGAATCTCTCTTCCCCATCCCCCTTCCTCCTGTGGGATCTCTCTTCCCCATCCCCCTTCCTCCTGTTGGATGTCTCTTCCCCATTCCACTTCCTCCTGTGGGATCTCTCTCCCCCATCCCTCTTCCTCTTGTGGGATCTCTCTCCCTCATTCACCTTCATCCTGTGGGATCTCACTTCAACATCCCCCTACCTCCTGTGGGACCTCTCTTCCCATTCCCCCTTCCTCTTGTGGGATCTCTCTTCCACATCCCCCTTCCTCCTGTGGGATCCCTCTTCCCCATACATTTCCTCCGGTGGGATCCGTCTTCCACATCCCCCTTCCTCCTGGGAGATCACTCTTCCCCATCCCACTTCCTCTTGTGGGATCTCTCTTACCACCCCAGTTCCTCCTGTGGGATCTCTCTTCCCCATCCCACTTCCTCCTGTGGGATCCCTCTTCCCCATTCATTTCCCCCGGTGGGATCCGTCTTCCACATCCCCCTTCCTCCTGGGGCATCACTCTTCCCCAACCACCTTCCTCCTGTGGGATCTCTCTCCACCATCCCCCTTTCTCGTGTGGGATCTGTCTGCCCCATTCCCCTTCCTCCTGTGGGATCTCCCTACACTATCCAGGTCCTCCTGTGGGATTTCTCTTCCCCATCCCCCTTCCTCCTGTGTGATTTCTCTTCCCCATCCCCCATCCTCCTGTGGAATCTCTCTCAGCCATCCCCCATTCTCCTGTGGGATCTCTCTCCCCCATCCCCCTTCCTCTTGTGGGATATCTCTTCCCTGTCTCCTTCCTCCTGTGCGATCTCTTCCCCATCCCTTCCTCCTGTGGGATGTCCCTTCCCCATCCCCTTCCTCCTGTGGGATCTCTGTTCCCCATCCCCCTTCCTCCTGTGGGATCGCTCTACCCCCTCCCCCTTCCTCCTGTGGAATATCTCTTCCTTATCCCTTTCCTCCTGTGGGATCTCCCCCCCATCCACCTTCCTCCTGTGGGATCTCCCTTCCCCATCCCCCCTCCTCCTGTGGGATCACTCTCAACAATCCCCCTTCTACCTGTGGGCTCACTCTTCCCCATCCTCCTTACTCCTCTGGGGTCTCCCTGCCCCATCCACCTTCCTCCTGTGGGATCTTTCTCCCCCATCCCCCTTCCTCTTGTGGGATCTCTCTTCCCCATCCCTTACCTCCTGTGGAATCCCTCTTCCCAAACCCCCTTCCTCCTGTGGGATCTCTTTCCCCCATCCCCATTCCTCTTGCGGGATCTCTCTTCCACATCCCCCTTCCTCCTGTGGGATCTCTCTGCCCCATCCCCCTTCCTCCTGTAGGATCTCTCTTCCACATCCCCCTTCCTCCTGTGGTATCCTCCTTCCCCATCCCTTCCTCCTGTGGGATCTCTGTTCCCCATCCTCCTTCCTCCTGTGGGATTTCTCACTCCCATCCCCCTTCCTCCTGTGTGATTTCTCTTCCCCATCCCCCATCCTCCTGTGGAATCTCTCTCAGCCATCCCCCATTCTCCTGTCGGATCTCTCTCCCCCATCCCCCTTCCTCTTGTGGGATATCTCTTCCCTGTCTCCTTCCTCCTGTGCGATCTCTTCCCCATCCCTTCCTCCTGTGGGATGTCCCTTCCGCATCCCCTTCCTCCTGTGGGATCTCTGTTCCCCATCCCCCTTCCTCCTGTGGGATCTCTCTACCCCCTCCCCCTTCCTCCAGTGGGATATCTCTTCCTTATCCCTTTCCTCCTGTGGGATCTCCCCCCCATCCACCTTCCTCCTGTGGGATCTCCCTTCCCCATCACCCCTCCTCCTGTGGGATCACTCTCAACAATCCCCCTTCCACCTGTGGGCTCTCTCTTTCCCATCCTCCTTACTCCTCTGGCGTCTCCCTGCCCCATCCACTTTCCTCCTGTGGAAACTCTCTTCCCCATCCCCCTTCCTCCTGTGGGATCTCTCTCCCCCATCCCCCTTCCTCTTGTGGGATCTCTCTTCCACATCCCCCTTCCTCCTGTGGGATCTCTCTGCCCCATCCCACTTCCTCCTGTAGGATCTCTCTTCCACATCCCCCTTCCTCCTGTGGTATCCTCCTTCCCCATCCCTTCCTCCTGTGGGACCTCTATTCCCCATCCCTTCCTCCTGTGGGACCTCTATTCCCCATCCCTTATTTTTGTGGGATCTCTCTCCCCCATCCCCCTTCCTCTGGTGGGATCTCTCTTACCACCCCCCCTTCCTCCTGTGGGATCGCTCTTCCACATCCCCCTTACTCCTGTGGCATCTCTCTTCCCATTCCCCCTTCCTCTTGAGGGATCTCTCTTTCCCATCCCCCTTCCTCCTGTGTGATCTCTCTGCCCCATCCTCCTGTGGGATCTCTCTACCCAATCCCCTTCCTCCTATGGGATCTCTCTTCCCCATCCCCGTTTCCACTGTGGGATCTTTCTTCCCCATCCGTCTTCCTCCTGTCGGATCTCTCTCCCACATCGCCCTTCCTCCTGTGGGATATCTCTTCCCTATCCCCTTCCTCCTTTGGGATCTATTCCCCATCCCTTCCTCCTGTGGGATCTCTCTCCCCCATCCTCCATCCTCCTGTCGGATATCTCTTCCCTATCCCCTTCCTCCTGTGGGATCTCTTCACCATCCCCGTTCCTCCTGTGGGATCACTCTCACCCATCCCCCTTCCACCTCTCGGCTCTCACTTCCCCATGCCCCTTCCTCCTGTGCGGTGTCTCTTCCACATCTCCCTTCCTCCTGTGGGATCTCTCTGCCCCATCCCCCTTCCCCCTGTGGGATCACTCTTCCCATTCCCACTTCCTCTTGTGGGATCTCTCTTCCACATCCCCCTTCCTCCTGTGGGATCTCTCTCCCCCATCCCCCTTCCTCTTGTGGGATCTCTCTTCCCCATCCCTTTCCTCCTGTGGGATGTCTCTTCCCCATCCCCCTTCGTCCTGTGGGATCTCTCTCCCCCATCCACCTTCCTCCTCTGGGAACTCTCTTCCACATCCCCCTTCCTCCTGTGAGATCTCTCTGCCCCATCCCCCTTCCTCCTGTGGGATCTCTCTTCCACATCCCCCTTCCTCCTGTGGGATCATCCTTCCCCATCCCTTATTTTTGTGGGATCACAATTCCCCATCCCCCTTCCTCCTGTGGGATCTCTCTCCCCCATCCCCCTTCCTCTTGTGGGATCTCTCTTCCCCATCCCCATTCATCTTGCGGGATCTCTCTCCCCCATCCACCTTCCTCCTCTGGGATCTCTCTTCCACATCCCCCTTCCTCCTGTGGGATCTCTCTGCCCCATCCCCCTTCCTCCTGTGGGATCTCTCTTCCACATCCCCTTTCCTCCTGTGGGATCATCCTTCCCCATCCCTTCCTCCTGTGGTACCTCTATTCCCCATCCCTTATTTGTATGGGATCACAATTCCCCAACCCCCTTCCTCCTGTGGGAATTCTCTTCCACATCCCTCTTACTCCTGTGGAATCTCTCTTCCCATTCCCCCTTCCCCCTTTGGGATCACTCTTCCCATTCCCCCTTCCTCTTGTGGGATCTCTCTTCCACATCCCCCTTCCTCCTGTGGGATCTCTCCTCCGCATCCACCTTCCTCCTGTGGGATCTCCCTCCCCCATCCCCCTTCCTCCTGTGGGATCTCACTCCCCCTTCCCCCTTCATCCTGTGGGATCTCTCTTCCCCATCCCCTTCCCCCTGTGGGAGCTCTATCCCCCATCCACCTTCCGCCTGTGGGATCTCTATTCCCCATCCCTCTTCCTCCGGTGGGATCTCTCTTCCCCATTCCTTTCCTCCTGTGGGATCCCTCATCTCCATCCCCCTTCCTCCTGTGGGATCTCTCTCCCCCATCCCACTTCCTCCTGTGGGATCTCTCTTCCCCATCACCCTTTCTCCTGCGGGATCTCTCTCCCCCAATTACCTTCCTCCTGTGGGACCTATCTGCCCCATCCCTTTCCCTCCTGTGGGATCTCTCTTCCACATCCCCCTTCCTCCTGTGGGATCTCCCTTCCCCATCCCCTTCCTCCTGTGGGACATCTATCCCACATCCCCTTTCCTCCTGTGGGATCTCTCTCTCCCATCCCGCTTCCTCCTGTGGGATAGCTCTTCCTTATCCCTTTCCTCCTGTGGGATCTCCCTTCCCCATCCCGATTCCTCCTGTGGGATCACTCTCACCCATGCCCCTTCCACCTGTGGGCTCTCTCTTCCCCATCTCCCTTCCTCCTGTGGGGTCTCTCTTCCCCATCGCCCTTCCTCCTGTGGGATCCCTCTCCCCCATCCCTCTTCCTCCTGTGGGACCTCTCTGCCCCATCCCTTTTCCTCCTGAGGGATCTCTCTTCCCCATCCCCCTTCCTCCTGTGGGGTCTCTCTTCCCCATCGCCCTTCCTCCTGTGTGATCTCTCTTTCTTATCCCCCTTCCTCCTGTGGGACTTCTCTGCCCCATCCCCTATCTTGCTGCAGAATCTCTCTTCCCCATCCCCCTTCCTCCTGTGGGATCTCTCTTCCCCATCCCCCTTCCTCCTGTTGGATGTCTCTTCCCCATTCCACTTCCTCCTGTGGGATCTCTCTCCCCAATCCCTCTTCCTCTTGTGGGATCTCTCTCCCTCATTCACCTTCATCCTGTGGGATCTCACTTCAACATCCCCCTACCTCCTGTGGGACCTCTCTTCCCATTCCCCCTTCCTCCTGGGGGATCCCTCTTCCCCATTCATTTCCTCCGGTGGGATCTCTCTTACCACCCCAGTTCCTCCTGTGAGATCTCTCTTCCCCATCCCACTTCCTCCTGTGGGATCCCTCTTCCCCATTCATTTCCCCCGGTGGGATCCGTCTTCCACATCCCCCTTCCTCCTGGGGCATCACTCTTCCCCAACCACCTTCCTCCTGTGGGATCTCTCTCCACCATCCCCCTTTCTCGTGTGGGATCTGTCTGCCCCATTCCCCTTCCTCCTGTGGGATCTCCCTACACTATCCAGGTCCTCCTGTGGGATTTCTCTTCCCCATCCCCCTTCCTCCTGTGTGATTTCTCTTCCCCATCCCCCATCCTCCTGTGGAATCTCTCTCAGCCATCCCCCATTCTCCTGTGGGATCTCTCTCCCCCATCCCCCTTCCTCTTGTGGGATATCTCTTCCCTGTCTCCTTCCTCCTGTGCGATCTCTTCCCCATCCCTTCCTCCTGTGGGATGTCCCTTCCCCATCCCCTTCCTCCTGTGGGATCTCTGTTCCCCATCCCCCTTCCTCCTGTGGGATCTCTCTACCCCCTCCCCCTTCCTCCTGTGGGATATCTCTTCCTTATCCCTTTCCTCCTGTGGGATCTCCCCCCCATCCACCTTCCTCCTATGGGATCTCCCTTCCCCATCACCCCTCCTCCTGTGGGATCACTCTCAACAATCCCCCTTCCACCTGTGGGCTCTCTCTTCCCCATCCTCCTTACTCCTCTGGGGTCTCCCTGCTCCATCCACCTTGCTCCTGTGGGATCTCTCTCCGCCATCCCCATTCCTCTTGCGGGATCTCTCTTCCACATCCCCCTTCCTCCTGTGGGATCTCTCTGCCCCATCCCCCTTCCTCCTGTAGGATCTCTCTTCCACATCCCCCTTCCTCCTGTGGTATCCTCCTTCCCCATCCCTTCGTCCTGTGGGATCTCTGTTCCCCATCCCCATTCCTCCTGTGGGATCTCTCTACCCCCTCCCCCTTCCTCCTGTGGGATATCTCTTCCTTATCCCTTTCCTCCTGTGGGATCTCCCTCCCATCCACCTTCCTCCTGTGGGATCTCTCTTCCCCATCCCCCCTCCTCCTGTGGGATCACTCTCAACAATCCCCCTTCCACCTGTGGGCTCTCTCTTCCCCATCCTCCTTACTCCTCTGGGGTCTTCCTGCCCCATCCACCTTCCTCCTGTGGGATCTCTCTCCCCATCCCCCTTCCTCTTGTGGGATCTCTCTTCCCCATCCCTTAGCTCCTGTGGAATCCCTCTTCCCAAACCCCCTTCCTCCTGTGGGATCTCTTTCCCCATCCCTTCCTCCTGTGGGACCTCAATTCCCCATCCCTTATTTTTGTGGGATCACAATTCCCCATCCCCCTTCCTCCTGTGGGATCTCTCTCCCCCATCCCCCTTCCTCTTGTGGGATCTCTCTTCCCCATCCCCCTTCCTCTGGTGGGATCTCTCTTACCACCCCCCTTCCTCCTGTGGGATCGCTCTTCCACATCCCCCTTACTCCTGTGGCATCTCTCTTCCCATTCCCTCTTCCTCTTGAGGGATCTCTCTTTCCCATCCCCCTTCCTCCTGTGTGATCTCTCTGCCCCATCCACCTGTGGGATCTCTCTACCCAATCCCCTTCCTCCTATGGGATCTCTCTTCCCCATCACCGTTTCCACTGTGGGATCTTTCTTCCCCATCCCCCTTCCTCCTGTCGGATCTCTCTCCCACATCGCCCTTCCTCCTGTGGGATATCTCTTCCCTATCCCCTTCCTCCTGTGGGATCTCTTCACAATCCCCCTTCCTCCTGTGGGATCACTCTCACCCATCCCCCTTCCACCTCTCGGCTCTCACTTCCCCATGCCCCTTCCTCCTGTGCGGTGTCTCTTCCACATCTCCCTTCCTCCTGTGGGATCTCTCTACCCCATCCCCCTTCCCCCTGTGTGATCACTCTTCCCATTCCGCCTTCATCTTGTGGGATCTCTCTTCCACATCCCCCTTCCTCCTGTGGGATCTCTCTCCCCCATCCCCCTTCCTCTTGTGGGATCTCTCTTCCCCATCCCTTTCCTCCTGTGGGATGTCTCTTCCCCATCCCCCTTCGTCCTGTGGGATCTCTCTCCCCCATCCCCATTCATCCTGCGGGATCTCTCTCCCCCATCCACCTTCCTCCTCTGGGAACTCTCTTCCACATCCCCCTTCCTCCTGTGAGATCTCTCTGCCCCATCCCCCTTCCTCCTGTGGGATCTCTCTTCCACATCCCCCTTCCTCCTGTGGGATCATCCTTCCCCATCCCTTATTTTTGTGGGATCACAATTCCCCATCCCCCTTCCTCCTGTGGGATCTCTCTCCCCCATCCCCCTTCCTCTTGTGGGATCTCTCTTCCCCATCCCCCTTCGTCCAGTGGGATCTCTCCCCCCCATCCCCATTCATCTTGCGGGATCTCTCTCCCCCATCCACCTTCCTCCTCTGGGATCTCTCTTCCACATCCCCCTTCCTCCTGTGGGATCTCTCTGCCCCATCCCCCTTCCTCCTGTGGGATCTCTCTTCCACATCCCCCTTCCTCCTGTGGGATCATCCTTCCCCATCCCTTCCTCCTGTGGTACCCCTATACCCCATCCCTTATTTTTATAGGATCACAATTCCCCAACCCCCTTCCTCCTGTGGGATCTCTCTTCCACATCCCTCTTACTCCTGTGGAATCTCTCCTCCCATCCCCCCTACCCCCTTTGGGATCACTCTTCCCATTCCCCCTTCCTCTTGTGGGATCTCTCTTCCACATCCCCCTTCCTCCTGTGGGATCTCTCCTCCGCATCCACCTTCCTCCTGTGGGATCTCACTCCCCCATCCCACTTCATCCTGTGGGATCTCTCTTCCCCATCCCCTTCCCCCTGTGGGATCTCTATCCCCCATCCACCTTCCGCCTGTGGGATCTCTATTCCCCATCCCTCTTCCTCCTGTGGGATCCCTCATCTCCATGCCCCTTCCTCCTGTGGGATCTCTCTCCCCCATCCCACTTCCTCCTGTGGGAACTCTCTCTTCCCCATCACCCTTTCTCCTGCGGGATCTCTCTCCCCCATCCACCTTCCTCCTGTGGGACCTATCTGCCCCATCCCTTTCCCTCCTGTGGGATCTCTCTTCCCCATCCCCCTTCATCCTGTGGGGTCTCTCTTCCGCATCGCCCTTCCTCCTGAGGGATCTCTCTGTCTCATCACCCTTCCTCCTGTGGGACTTCTCTGCCCCATCCCGCTTCCTCCTGTGGGATCTCTCTTCCCCATCCCCCTTCCTCCTGTGGGATCTCTCTTCCCCATCCCCCTTCCTCCTGTGGGACCTCTCTCCCCCATCCACCTTCCTCCAGTGGGATGTCTCTTCCCCATCCCACTTCCTCCTGGTGGATCTCTCTCCCCCATCCCTATTCCTCTTGTGGGATCTCTCTCCCTCATCCACCTTCATCCTGTGGGATCTCTTTTCCACATCCTCCTTCCTCCTGTGGGATTTCTCTTCCCCATCCCCCATCCTCCTGTGGGATCTCTCTTCCCCATCCCTTTCCTCCTGTGGGATGTCTCTTCCCCATCCCCATTCATCCTGTGGGATCTCTCTCCCCCATCCACCTTCCTCCTCTGGGAACTCTCTTCCACATCCCCCTTCCTGCTGTGGGATCTCTCTTGCCATTCACCTTTCCTCCTGTGGGATCTCTCTTCCCCATCCCCCTTCCTCCTGTGGGATCTCTCTTCCCCATCCCCCTTCCTCCTGTGGGACCTCTCTCCCTCATCCACCTTCATCCTGTGGGATCTCTTTTCCACATCCTCCTTCCTCCTGTGGAATCCCTCTTCTCCATCCCCCTTCCACCTGTTGGATGTCTCTTCCCCATCCCCGTTCCTCCTGTGGGATTTCTCTCCCCCATCCCCATTCCTCTTGCGGGATCTCTCTCCCCCATCCAACTTCCTCCTCTGGGATCTCACTTCCACATCCCCCTTCCTCCTGTGGGATCTCTCTTCCCATTCCCCCTTCCTCTTCTGGGATCTCTCTTCCACATCCCCCTTCCTCCTGTGGGATCTCTCTGCTCCATCCCCCTTCCTCCTGTGGGATCTCTCTTCCACATCCCCCTTCCTCCTGTGGGATCTTCCTTCCCCATCCCTTCCTCCTGTGGGACCTCTATTCCCCATCCCTTATTTTTGTGGGATCACAATTCCCCATCCACCTTCCTCCTGTGGGATCTATCTCCCCCGTCCCCCTTCCTCCTGTGTGATCTCTCTGCCCCATCCTCCTGTGGGATCTCTCTACCCAATCCCCTTCCTCCTATGGGATCTCTCTTACCCATCCCCCTTCCTCTTGTCGGATCTCTCTCCCCCATCCCCCTTCCTCCTGTGGGATATCTCTTCCCTATCCCCTTCCTCCTGTGGGATCTCTCTCCCCCATCCCCCATCCTCCTGTGGGATATCTCTTCCATATCCGCTTCCTCCTGTGGGATCTCTTCACCATCCCCCTTCCTCCCGTGGGATCACTCTCACCCATCCCCCTTCCACCTCTCGGCTCTCACTTCCCCATGCCCCTTCCTCCTGTGGGGTGTCTCTTCCACATCGCCCTTCCTCCTGTGGGATCTCTCTGCCCCATCACCCTTCCTCCTGTGGGATCTCTCTGCCCCATCCCCCTTCCTCCTGTGGGATCTCTCTGCCCCACTCCCCTTCCTTCTGTGGGATCTCTCTGCCCGATCCCCCTTCCTCCTGTGGGATCTCTCTGCCGCATCCCCCTTCCTCCTGTGAGATCTCTCTCCCCCATCCGCTTTCCTCCTGTGGGATCTCTCTTCACCATCCCCCTTCCTCCTGTGGGATCTCTCTTCCCCATCCACCTTCCTCATGTGGGATCACTCTTCCCATTCCCCCTTCCTCTTGTGGGATCTCTTTTCCACATCCCCCTTCCTCCAGTGGGATCTCTCCTCCGCATCCACCTTCCTCCTGTGGGATCTCCCTCCCCCATCCCCCTTCCTCCTGTGGGATCTCACTCCCCCATCCCCCTTCCTCCTGTGGGATCTCTCTTCCTCATCCCCTTCCCCCTGTGGGATCACTGTCACCCATCCCCCTTCCACCTCTCGGCTTTCACTTCTCCATGCCCCTTCTTCCTGTGGGGTCTCTCCTCCCCATCCCTTTCCTCCTGTGGGATCCCTCATCTCCACCCCCCTTCCTCCTGTGGGATCTCTCTCCCCCATCCCCCTTCCTCCTGTGGTATCTCTCTTCCCATATCCCTTCCTCCTGTGGGATCTCCCTTCCCCATCCCCTTCCTCGGGTGGGACCTCTATTCCCCATCCCTTATTCATGTGGGATCCCTCTTCTCCATCCCCCTTCCTCCTGTGGAATCTCTCTCCCCATCCCACTTCCTCCTGTGGGATCTCTCTTCCCCATCCCCCTTCCTCCTGCGGGATCTTTCTCCCCCATCCACCTTCCTCCTGTGGGATCTCTCTTCCACATCCCCCTTCCTCCTCTGGGATCTCTCTTCCACAACCCCCTTCCTCCTGTGGGATCTCTCTCTCCCTTCCCGCATCCTCCTGTGGGATCACTGTCACCCATCCCCCTTCCACCTCTCGGCTTTCACTTCCCCATGCCCCTTCTTCCTGTGGGGTCTCTCCTCCCCTTCCCTTTCCTCCTGTGGGATCCCTCATCTCCACCCCCCTTCCTCCTGTGGTATCTCTCTTCCCCATCTCCCTTCCTCCTGTGGGATCTCCCTTCCCCATCCCCTTCCTCCTGTGGGACCTCTATTCCCCATCCCTTATTCATCTTGGATCCCTCTTCTCCATCCCCCTTCGTCCTGTGCGACCTCTATTCACCATCCCTTATTCATGTGGGATCCCTCTTCTCCATCCCCCTTCCTCCTGTGGAATCTCTCTCCCCCATCCCACTTCCTCCTGTGGGATCTCTCTTCCCCATCCCCCTTCCTCCTGCGGGATCTCTCTCCCCCATCCCCCGTCCTTTCGTGGGATCCCTCTCCCCAATTCGCTTTCCTCTTGCGGGATCTCTCTTATCCATCCCCCTTCCTCCTGTGGGATCTCTCTTCTCCATCCTCTTCCTCCTGTGGGATCTCTCTTCCCCATCCACCTTCCTCATGTGGGATCACTCTTCCCATTCCCCCTTCCTTTTGTGGGATCTCTTTTCCACATCCCCCTTCCTCCAGTGGGATCTCTCCTCCGCATCCACCTTCCTCCTGTGGGATCTCCCTCCCCCATCCCCCTTCCTCCTGTGGGATCTCACTCCCCCATCTCCCTTCCTCCTGTGGGATCTCTCTTCCCCATCCCCTTCCCCCTGTGGGATCTCTATCCCGCATCCACCTTCCGCCTGTGGGATCTCTATTCCCCATCCCCCTTCCTCCTGTGGGATCTCTCTTCCCCATCCTTTTCCTCCAGTGGGATCCCTCATCTCCATCCCCCTTCCTCCTGTGGGATCTCTCTCCCCCATCCCCCTTCCTCCTGTGGTATCTCTCTTCCCATATCCCTTCCTCCTGTGGGATCTCCCTTCCCCATCCCCTTCCTCGGGTGCGACCTCTATTCCCCATCCCTGATTCATGTGGGATCCCTCTTCTCCATCCCCCTTCCTCCTGTGGAATCTCTCTCCCCCATCCCCCTTCCTCCTCTGGTATCTCTCTTCCACATCCCCCTTCCTCCTGTGGGATCTCTCTCCCCCTTCCCCCATCCTACTGTGGGATCACTGTCACCCATCCCCCTTCCACCTCTCGGCTTTCACTTCTCCATGCCCCTTCTTCCTGTGGGGTCTCTCCTCCCCATCCCTTTCCTCCTGTGGGATCCCTCATCTCCACCCCCCTTCCTCCTGTGGGATCTCTCTCCCCCATCCCCCTTCCTCCTGTGGTATCTCTCTTCCCATATCCCTTCCTCCTGTGGGATCTCCCTTCCCCATCCCCTTCCTCGGGTGGGACCTCTATTCCCCATCCCTTATTCATGTGGGATCCCTCTTCCCCATCCCACTTCCTCCTGTGGGATCTCTCTTCCCCATCCCCCTTCCTCCTGCGGGATCTCTCTCCCCCATCCACCTTCCTCCTGTGGGATCTCTCTTCCACATCCCCCTTCCTCCTCTGGGATCTCTCTTCCACATCCCCCTTCCTCCTGTGGGATCTCTCTCTCCCTTCCCCCATCCTCCTGTGGGATCACTGTCACCCATCCCCCTTCCACCTCTCGGCTTTCACTTCCCCATGCCCCTTCTTCCTGTGGGGTCTCTCCTCCCAATCCCTTTCCTCCTGTGGGATCCCTCATCTCCACCCCCCTTCCTCCTGTGGTATCTCTCTTCCCCATCTCCCTTCCTCCTGTGGGATCTCCCTTCCCCATCCCCTTCCTCCTGTGCGACCTCTATTCACCATCCCTTATTCATGTGGGATCCCTCTTCTCCATCCCCCTTCCTCCTGTGGAATCTCTCTCCCCCATCCCACTTCCTCCTGTGGGATCTCTCTTCCCCATCCGCCTTCCTCCTGCGGGATCTCTCTCCCCCATCCCCCTTCCTTTCGTGGGATCCCTCTCCCCAATTCGCTTTCCTCTTGTGGGATCCCTCTTATCCATCCCCCTTCCTCCTGTGGGATCTCTCTTCCCCATCCCCCTTCCTCTTGTGGGATCTCTCTGCCCCATCCCCCTTCCTCCTGTGGGATCCCTCTTCCCCATCGGCCTTCCTCCTGTGGGATCTCTCTTCCACATCCCCTTCCTTCTGTGTCTTTCCATCCCTTACCTTAGGTGACGTCTCTTCCTCCATCTCCCATCGACATTTCCCGATTCTCTAATCTTCCTCACTGTTTGACTTTCTCCCCTTCACCCCTGCCCTTTGCGACTGTCTCACGTCAGGAACACTTTTTTAACAATCAGGGAATGAGAAAGAATATGTGGATTTTACAGGGTCGCACCGACAGACGAAATTACTGACATTCGGTGAATTCATTGGAGCTGGGCTGTGAGGGACATTGACAGTGATGGGAACTACGATCAGTGAATTAATAAAGGGTTTAATGTTTCCTGAAATATCCGAGTGAGAGAAATGCCCTCAGACCCACGGTTTTAATCACTTTGTTCATCAATCTGTCTGTTTGTGTTTAGACTCGGGGGGAATGACCTGGGAGATTCAGGAGTGAAACTGGTGTCTGCGGCTCTGAGGAACCCGGAGTGTAAAATACAGAAACTGTGGTAAGTACCAGACTGTGGGAGATTGTGTTTACAGTCACTGGGTGTCTGACACTGAACATTAATGTGATCAGTAATTGTGTCACTGATAAACACTGGGGATTTGTACCGTCTCCTGTCTCTCTGTGTACTTCACCCTCACTCTCTCTCATCTCCAGGCTAAGGATGGTCGGTCTCACAGATTCTGGTGCCGAGGATCTCGTCTCCTCTCTCAGTACAAACACATCACTGACGGGGCTGAGCCTGGGATCAAACTCTCTGACAGACGGATCTGTCCCCGCTCTCCGCTGCCTCATACTGACCCTCCCGTTTCTGAAGTGGATCGGGTGAGTGTTTGTGTTAATGTTCAATGTGATAAAATATCAGCGGATCCCTGGGTTTTCTGGTGATATTTGTCTGTGAGTGTTGTTGAAACATTAACCCCGGTCCCCTGTTACTGACATTGTTGTGTAATCTGTTTATTTCATCTTTATTCTCCCATCTGTTTCAGGCTGGAGGGGAATCGGTTCAGTCGGACCGGGAGGAAGGAACTGAGATCTCTGCGGAGATTCAGACCCGGACTGAGAGTGTCTGTGTGAACATTTGAATGTGTGAACATCCCCGCCCGCGAGATGGGGACATTTTGGCCGATTCCCCGCCCTCCCCTTTAACTCCCGCCCTTACCTTTAACGGCCGCGCGCCGGGGCGGATTCCCAACGGTTTTAACGGAACCGGCTCGGGCCTCGCGCTGTCTGCGTCGCTCGCAGCGGTCCCGCAGTGACGTGTTTCGCCTGTTGTCTGGCGGGCCAGCTTCCGACGGATGTGCGTGTTCGAGACTCCCACGTGACACCCTGGAGAATTACCCAGATAGGAAGTGCCCGGGGTCCGGGTCTCAGTCTGGGACACCGGTGTCCCGGGGTGGGGTGGATGATCCCGGGGGAGAATCCTTTTGCTCCCTTTGCTGAGGACGGTGCATTCGGCAGCCTGGCCGATATAATGATGTTAAATGGACAAATCCCTCGGCAGTGACCCTGGATCTGCAGCGATCCCGGACACGGTCCTGAAGTGTGATTTTATAATCATCGGTTCCCCGATGCAGAGTGACGGTGAGAAACGGGACTGATTATTCAACCGGTCACTCCTTGTCGCCGGTCAGTTAATTGTGTGTGACGGTGAGCAGATTATTTATTCCCGCACGTTAGCAGCTCACACATTCTTTCATTGATATTTCTCATAAAAAATCAATAAACCACTGCATCTTCCTGTCTTGTGTCGGACTCGAGTTTTATTTGAGGTTTCTGTTGCCCTCCACACCCTGTGCACTGCAACAGTGGGTCGGAGCTCCACACACTGACACAGTAGCGTCTCAGCTCCAGGCTGAGGGAGGTCGGACAAGCAGAGACTAGGAGCCCAGGATCTCATCTCCACCAAAGCCCATTCCTGGCTAATTGACCCCCGCCTGTCTCCCGCAGTTAAAATCGACGTGAATCCACTGAGGTCCCGAGTACGAGAGTGATGGGGGGGGGGGGGTGGGGGTGGAAAACCGGCGTCAGACACAGAATGATTCTCCCTCCACACCGTCCCACCACACACTCCCGGGGTCAGACACAGAGTGAATCTCCCTCCGCACCGTCCCATCGCGCACTCCTGGGGTCAGACACAGTGTGAATCTCCCTCCACACCGTCCCATCACACACTCCCGGGGTCAGACACAGAGTGAATCTCCCTCCACACCATTCCATCACACACTCCCGGGGTCAGACACAGAGTGAATCTCCCTCCACACCGTCCCACCACACACTCCCGGGGTCAGACACAGAGTGAATCTCCCTCCGCACCGTCCCATCACACACTCCCGGGGTCAGACACAGAGTGAAACTCCCTCCTCACCGTCCCCTCACACACTCCTGGGGTCAGAAACAGTGAATCTCCCTCCACACCGTCCCATCACACACACCCGGGGTCAGTCACAGAGTGAATCGCCCTCTGCACCGTCCCATCACACACTCCCGGGGTCAGACACAGAGCGAAGCTCACTCCTCACCTGCCATCTGAAGGTTTGTTCATGAAGCCCCACTTCATGCGGGTCGGAAACCCGGCCCCTACCCCGACCCCTCAGCCCGGACGTCTTCACCTCCCCGAGGATCCAGTCCGCCCCCTTCAGCAGGATCTCCTTCGTCTTGTACCAGTCGCCCCGCCGTAGCGCCCCCTTCAGCCTGGGGGGACAAGAGTGGAGGGGAGTGGGAAGAGGGGGAAAAGAGTGAGGGGGATTGAAAAAGATTTATGTCCTGTCATCACCCTGATAGCGAGGGACTGCCCCCAATTTCCTGTGAGTTATGGAGCGTCCGAATTTCCCTGGCAGATCAGGGAGTGCTGACGTTCACGTCCCAGATGCAGGCAACTCAGAATTGATAACCCTTCGCCTTGGGGGCTTCAAAAAAGACACCCCCTCCCGTTAAGTACGGGAGCATCACAAGTTCCCCCCGCCCTTAAAAAATGAGCAGCCAGAAAGATCAATTACTCAAACAGGGGACGTCCGCAAATACCCCAACCCCTGAAATAGGGAACGTCCACAAATTCCCCAATCCCTGAATTAGGGGACGTCCACAAATACCCCAACCTTCTGAATTAGGGAATGTCCGCAAATACCACAACTCCTCTATCAGGGGACGTCCAGAAATACCCCAACTCCTGTATCAGGGGACGTCCAGAAATACCCCAACCCCTGAATTAGGGTACGTCCACAAATTCCCCAATCCCTGAATTAGGGGACGTCCACAAATACCCCAACCTCTCTATTACGGGACGTCCACAAATAAACCAACCCCTGAATTAGTTGACGTCCACAAATTCCCCAATCCCTGAATTAGGGGACGTCCACAAATACCCCAACCCCTGAATTAGGGGACGTCCACAAATACCCCATCTCCTCTATCAGGGGACGTCCAGAAATACCCCAACCCCTGAATTAGGGAACGTCCACAAATTCCCCAATCCCTGAATTCGGGGACGTCCACAAATACCCCAATCCCTGAATTAGGGGACGTCCACAAATACCCCACCCCTGAATTAGGGGACGTCCACAAATACCCCAACCCCTCTATTAGATAGATAGATAGATAGATAGATAGATAGATAGATAGATAGATAGATAGATAGATAGATAGATACTTTATTCATCCCCATGGGGAAATTCAACTTTTTTTCCAATGTCCCATACACTTGTTGTAGCAAAACTAATTACATACAATACTTAACTCAGTAAAAAATATGATATGCATCTAAATCACTATCTCAAAAAGCATTAATAACAGCTTTTAAAAAGTTCTTAAGTCCTGGCGGTAGAATTGTAAAGCCTAATGGCATTGGGGAGTATTGACCTCTTCATCCTGTCTGAGGAGCATTGCATCGATAGTAACCTGTCGCTGAAACTGCTTCTCTGTCTCTGGATGGTGCTATGTAGAGGATGTTCAGGGTTTTCCATAATTGACCGTAGCCTACTCAGCGCCCTTCGCTCAGCTACCGATGTTAAACTCTCCAGTACTTTGCCCACGACAGAGCCCGCCTTCCTTACCAGCTTATTAAGACGTGAGGTGTCCCTCTTCTTAATGCTTCCTCCCCAACACGCCACCACAAAGAAGAGGGCGCTCTCCACAACTGACCTATAGAACATCTTCAGCATCTCACTACAGACATTGAATGACGCCAACCTTCTTAGGAAGTACAGTCGACTCTGTGCCTTCCTGCACAATGCATCTGTGTTGGCAGTCCAGTCTAGCTTCTCATCTAACTGTACTCCCAGATACTTGTAGGTCTTAACCTGCTCCACACATTCTCCATTAATGATCACTGGCTCCATATGAGGCCTAGATCTCCTAAAGTCCACCACCATCTCCTTGGTCTTGGTGATATTGAGACGCAGGTAGTTTACGGGACGTCCACAAATACCCCAATCTCTCTCTGAGGGAACGTTCACAAATACACCAATCCCTGAATGGGAGAACGTCCACAAATTCCCCAATCCCTGATTGGGGGAACGTCCATAAATTCCCCCACCTCTCTATTACGGAACGTGCATAAATTCCGCAACCCCTGAATGAGGGAACGTCCACAAATTCCCTCCCCCCCCCCCCTCAGTGGAGTGCCTGCATTTTCCTTTCCAATGTCTGGAAGCGTCACCGTTATGTTATCCCTGTGAGAGAGCGTCCCAGTTTTCCTCCCCTCACAGTGACACACTCCTTGCAGACGAAAGGTAAAGACTGCGCGTGGAGCTTCAACTTCTGTCAAAGGTATCACCACTGATAATAGTTATTTAAAAATTACTGTAAATCAAATAACAACTTCTTTAAATATTTTGAGTTGCTAACGGGAACAAATTAAACCATTTGCAAATAATTAAATATATTACACTGAAGTAAAATAATTAAAATAAAAGCCTGCTTCTTTGCTTATGAATCTGCAGGCAAAGACTCTTCACTGAAATCAACGGAGCCTCCAATTTTATACCAGATCTGAAATAACCTAGGATCCGAGAGGTGATGCCCCAGCACAAGATGATGCTCTTCAGTTAGATACCCCATGGTGTGGCATATGCAGTACCGTTAGTGATTCAGTAACTCTTGGCTTCTACCCTTGATAGTGTAAAAGCTTTGAAGAATTCTCAAGTTTAAACGCCCGTAATTCCAATCAGCAAAACTTAACTATTGCACTAAGCTTATAGAGGACTGGACGATACTAATCAATATCCCTGAGGGTTTGGTTTGTCACCCTGAGTCAGCTAGTAGCAGTCGCACCTCTAGATCTTAAGTCCCACTCCAGTGCATCTATGCTGCCTCCCCAGGGTAACAGTCAGACTCTGTTAGATGTCCATCTATTAATCCAAGGTTTACGCTGCTCTCATACGAACATGAAGACTCAAACATCATGGTGTAGCATGATGAGTGCAGTACGATGCCATTGTACTGACTGCTACTTATGAGTCTATCACTGCAAATGGGGCTGTTCAGACTTTGCTGAATCGTTACTTCTGGAGCCCTTTTGTGCAAAGCTGACTACATGAAGGCTGGATACTTAGAGATGTGGGCAATTAGAGAAGGCTCCTACACCCAGTCAGAGTCTGTGATCGGCTTGGCTTTTGGAGTTTTGATCAATGGAGTATTTGGGCCTTAGGACATTGGAAAATGGTGATTATGTGGCATTCCGAGGAAAGCGCACTTTCAGTTGCTTAGCACTGAATCCTACAGCACATCAGCACTACAGTACATCAGCTCTCTCGGCCGAAGAGTGTCATGGACCCGCTTCAATGATGAAGCAGGAGCTGTCCCAAGTATCCCATAGACATCATCATCATCATCATCATCAGGTGCCGTGTCCAGTGTGAGCTTTGACTGTCATGGCCCACACACTCCTGTTTCGGGTCAAGTGGATCAATTCATTGTTATTCATTTCCAGTTCTCTGGCTGCTGTCTCCATCATCATTTGTCTTTGCTTTCCTCTTGCTTTCTTCCCTTCAATCCTTCCCATAGTTATCGTGCATTCTAACTCCTCTTTCCTAATCACATGTCCGATGAATCCCACAGACAACTCTAAAACGCAACTACCTATTCATTATCAGATTTTGGTCTGGAAGAGCTTGATAAGCACAAATATGAAAATGTATTTCCTGCATTGGAAATTGTGGCTACACTTCAGAAGTACTTCGTTATCTAGGAAAGCATTTTCGGACTTCAGGAAAGGATGTGAATAACTATTTTTTTTTCTTGAAACTGGCTTAATTCAACCTGCCTGGCTGAAGCAATATGACGAGACAAATGGGAGAAAAGGTGAGAGTTGTGCACATAAATAAAGCCTTAAGTTAAAAAAAAAACACCAACCTATCCAAAGAGGGGAAATGAAACCCCGCTTTATGGGTTAAGTAAAAACGTCTGCAATGGTTAGAAACATACTGACTGGCTGATAAATATCACATCATTTTAGTTTTCTAAGTTTGGGTTGGGAGAATCTAAGATAACAGAACAGCTCAAATGTCATCATGTGCACAAATTAATAACTTAAACCAGCTTAATTTAAAGTGGATAATTTATCTGGTTGGATTTAACCAAATATCAAGTGAAAATAGGATGATCCTTCTGATATGAGACAGGTCAGGGATGGCAGGGCAGATGTTTTTGGAATTTCAGTGTGTGGTAGCTAGTGGAGACCAGGAACAACCTTCAGTAATTTGCTTTATAACTCTAGCAGACTTTCACTGGCAAGGTCCTAAGGGCATCAGTGCAGAAGTCAGGCAGGACGCTGTCACCACCAGGGGGCAGTGTGGAAGATACAGACTCGAGGTGAGAATGGATGCATTGGTCACGCGCGTCCCTGAGCCGCTCCACCAAGCAGTCTCCTTCAATCTCGAGTGTCTTTTCTGTCTCCTTAACACCTCCCGTCCGATTTAAAAACATTGCACCACGGGCGATATAGGGCGACAATTTCCGTCAGCTCACTGATCTACAAGACGTACATTTTCTGAACTGTTATCGCCGCAGTCTTCTGCCAATTAAGCACAAAAACAGACACGCGAATTCTTTACATGCACCAGCGATCATACGAACTCCACGTGAACAGTAACTACTCGTCGAAGATAAACTCCCAGCAATGCCACCATTGCACCTGGAAGTGAGCGGAATTCCGCCGGAGAAGCGAAGTCGACCAGGGGAGGACGGAGTGCGGTGGGTATCAGGCCAGAGTGAAGCTACGGGAACACGACCACTGTTCCATCGCATCTTCCTGGCCAATGTACATTCATTAGAGCGCTGAGCACGGGGCCTAAGGGCAAGATTGCTGTTTCGAAAGCGCACAAAGGATTTCTTAGTCCTCTCTTTCACAGCTACGGCTCATCTGCCACGCTCTGGTTGTCGCGCTCCAGCCCAAAGGTTTCTCAGTACACCAGGCAGACCGATAGGCTGCATCAGATAAGAATAGAGCAGCGGCGACTCATTCATGATAAACCAGGGATTCGGAGGGCAACTGCGTGTCTCTTCCATGTCCACTGAATATGAGTTCCGATCCTCTAATTGAGGATCCCCAATCGGTATTGCACTCCCCTTTCACCATCCCCTTCTGGGCCACAGAGCCGGTCTCAGTACCCTCCTTCTCGTAATTTTCACAACCGGCAACCTACCAAATGCATCTGAAGCGGTACTCCTATTATTGAGGAGTATGGCCACAAGGGGGCACTGTTCTGGCGGTCTATCTGTTTGCCTCTCGTGCAGGTCACCCGTGATACGGTCGCCTTCATCTCGGGTGGCTCCCTCCCTGTAGCTTCTACCTATCACCTCCTCATTGTCCTGTGTGAATCGAAGCTCATGGACCAGCAGCTCCCGTTCTTTAACATGCTCGCTCAGGAGTTGCACCGGATGGACATTGTCCGGATCTATTTATGCGGGACAGAGGCGGTATCTCAGTTTCTCTAAATCTCACACAAATCTCACACATGACACTGACTCGGCATCTACTCTCAGCGCACTAGCTATGTAATTACAAAAATAATCAACTTACTTGGAACTTCATTCCTTACTTCGAGCATGCGGCTGTGTTTGTCCAAGTGTGTTCTCGCCTAAGCCTGTTTCACAAAAGCCGAACCACTCTAACAATTCACCAGTCCAGCAATGGCCGTTCCAACAATGGAGAATCCTTCGACATCTGGCTGGCCAATTCAGAGAAGTCCCGTCATTGCTGTCATAACCGCCAGGTGGCGCAATGCATCCTCAGTACATTAATAAGTAATATATGCATTAAAGATGCAAAGTATTTCGGTAAATAAACAAACGAATGAACGAATAAATTAACTAGTGAAAAAGTAAATGAACTAACAAGTATAAAAGGAATTATGAAGTCGCATTCATGGGTCCATGGACCGTTCAGAAATCTGATTGCAGAAGATTTAGGTAAATCTCTGAGCGTGGGTCTTCAGGGTCATGTACCTACTTCCGGATGGTGGTAAGGACACGAGAAAATATCCTGGATGATAGTAATGAGACAAGAAAATAAAGAAAATATCCCGAATGGCAGTAATGAGACAAGAGCATGTCCCACTGGAACTGTCCCGGATGGTACTGTTGGGAAGAGAGCATATTCCGGATTGTACTAACTGGAAGGGTGTATATCCCGAATGGTTGTAATGAGACAGGAGCATATACCTGACGGTGATCGCCCTTAATTGTGGACCTGGTATTCCTGAGGAACCACCTTTTGAAGATTTTCTCGATTATGAAGAGGCTTGCACTGTGATGAATGTGATTGTTGTACACAAGCCTCTGCAATCTGTGTCGATCCTGTGCATTGCAGCCTGCACACCAGACCGTGATGGAAACAGTCAGAATACTCTCAGCCTTGCATGTGCGAACATTTCCCAGTTCTTGGTGACATACCCATACCAAATCTCTTCAAGCTTTGTGGGCCGAATGGCCTTTATTGCGCTGTAGGCTTTCTCTGTTTCTGTGTTTCTATCACGTAATGGAATACAGCCGCTGACGTGCCTTTCTTTGTGAATGTATAACTATGTGAGGCCAAGCAGAGATTCTCTCAGAAGGAGCTTAAACCTGCTCACCCTCACCACCGCCGACCCTTCAATGACGACTGGTGTGTGATCTCCCGACTTCTCCTTCGCGGCGTTCACAGTCACATCCTTGGTCTTGCTGTCCTTGTGTGCAAGATTATTGCGGCGACAACACTCAGCCAGTCTACCTATTCCGGAGGGAAGTAGTTTTGAGGAAAATGCCTCGTGATCTGGCGGAGGATGACACCAGAGTATCGAGGGCCGAATAGCCTTCTGCTTCTCCAGCGTTTTAGGTTCGTTCATTCTCTGCCTTCTCGCTCTGCGTTCCAGTCAGCTCCGGCTTTTCAGATAACGGGCTCTCGGGATCTCTCCTGGACACCAGGAAATGAGGCTCACTCTCCGAATGTAACAGAGACAGGCGCCGCTCTCTCGGGATCGCGTGGATGACGTTCACTTTACTCTCTCTCTCTCTCTCTCTTCATGTCGGTGGGTGAGAGAAACTCTCTTCGAGATCAGTATCGGATTCCACACAGCAGCAGATAGTTGTGGAACAGCACACAGGATTTGATGTAGATTTGAGCAAAGTACAGATTCTCTGATCCAATCAGCGCTGCCGCTTGTGACGTCAGAATCCAGATATCTGACCCGCAAACCAGGAAGTGCGGCTGAGTCTTCGAGTGTAACAGAGATCGGCGCTGCTCTCTCGGGATGTCGGGACTGGCCTTCGCAGCTCTCGTTCTTTGTCTCCACATAACGGCGGGTGAGGGTCACTCTCTCCAACCACTGGTGATAATATAATTAACAGAACGACGGGTAGTTTGCTAAATGAAGATGAGATTATGATTGTCGACTTTACCGAGATGAGAACAGAACCCTGGTATCGGTACAGATTGAGTTAAGTGCAGTTCCTAAGTCTATCCGCGTCTGTCGCTTTTCCCTCATATGATTTTCTCTTTCTCAGGTGAGTCCCAGCAGTTTACTATTATCGTTGAGCACAGCGAGATAAATGTCACCGCTGGGGCTGATGCGCTTTTTTCAGTCCGGCCGTCGGGGAACATCAGCAGTGGAAGCTGGATTTTTAAAGGAGTTGCAGTCGCCCAGTGGATCGGTCAGACCGGGACTGTAGATAATGAGTACCGATCGCGGGCAGAGTTATTCACCTCCAACGGGTCGCTTCTGCTGAAGTCGGTGTACGTTTCTGACAGTGGGGAATACCGTGTGAATATGGTTCCGAACAGCGGCTCCCAAACCTCAGCGACCGTCACTCTGCGTGTCACTGGTAAGTGAGACAGAGTCATGCGATCCCGGACTATAACTTTCATTTTATTCCTGTGGTGAAAGAATACAATACAACCTTTACGGTGGTTGCAGAACCTGGACTCCAGTGAACTCTGCCAGACCTGCTCTCGGACTGTTCAGTTCTCACTGTTGTGCGCCGTTTCTGTTTGCGGGCTGCTCGCACTTGTCCGTGCCGGATGTCAGTTCCGTCTTCAAGTCCATCAAGTAATCATTTTTGCTGTATTTTACTCTATTTTTGAAAACGGACTGTCTCTCAAGTCAGCTGGAAATGATTAGTTCTAAATCATCTAGCGGAAAGTTTAACGATGTTCCCCTCCCCAGTGCCGCCCACATGTCTATGACAGTATAGAAACGTAGAAACATAGAAAACGTACAGCACAATACAGGCGCTTCGGTCCACAGGGTTGTGCCGAACATCTCCCTGCCTTAGAAATAACTAGGCTTACATATAACCTCCATTTTTCTAAGCTTCACTTACCTATCCAATATTCTCTTTAAAGCCCCTATCATATCCGCCTCCACCACCGTTGCCGGCAGCCCATTCCACGCGCTCAACACTCTCTGCCTAAAAGACTTACCCCTGATATCTCCTCCGAACGTACTCCCCGGCGCCTTAAAACTATGTCCTACTATGGCAACCATTTCAGCCCTGGGAAAATGCCTCTGACTATCCACACGATCAATGCATCTCATCATCTTGTACACCTCTATCAGGTCACCTCTCATGCTCCGTCCCTCCAAGGAGAAAAGGACGAGTTCACTGAACCTGTTTTCATTAGGCATGCTCCCTAATCCAGGCAACAACAATGTAAATCTCCTCTGCAACCTTTCTATGGCTTCCACATCCTTCCTGCAGTGAGGCGACCAGAATATTGACAGCATTCTGTAGTTTTATCTCTGATCTGTCCATCTGTAGTAATTTGCTTTAAGCAGAATATATCTCCTTGGAGCGATCATTTCAGTACAGTACGTTACACGTGATACATGATCTGCGGTATTTTTACAGAATCCGTATCCAGGCCCAACACCACATCGAATGACGCTGACTCGGTAGAACACAATGACACAGTTAGTTTGGAGTGCACGGCAAGAGGGGGACATGCATCCTATTCGTGGTTAATGAAAAGCAGGACAGTTAGCTCTGACGTTACGATTACCGTGAGTACCACATCGACTGAACGTTTACCGCCAGTATCACTGTATTAGCCCATGTGTCAAACACTGATTATATTTTAAATGGAGAGAATACAGCGATAAGAAAATGATGTGCAAAGGAACTTGGCAGTCCTTTATCTACGATAGCCTAAAGGGTAATTTAGAGGTTGAGTCTGATGTGAGGAAGGGAAAAGCGATGTTAGCATTCATTTCAAGGGGACAGGAATATAAAGGTAAGCATGTAATATTGAAAGTTTATGAAGCATTGGTGAGGCCTCATTTAGAGTATTGTGAACAGAATTTGGCCCCTTACACAAGAATGGATGTATTGAATTTGGAGAGGGTTCAAAGTGCGTTCACGAAAATGATTCCGAGATTGAAAGACTTGTCATATTAGGAGCCTTTGATGTCTCTGAGCCTGTATTCACCAGAATCCAGAAGAGCTGAGAGGAAGGGTGACATCATTGAAACCAGTCGAAAGGTGAAAGTCTTTAATAGAGTGGATGTTGAGAGGAAGTTTCCCTTGGTGGGAGAGTCAAAGATAAGCGGACAATTATAGAGTGGATGTGGAGAGGATGTTTCCTGTAGTGGGGGTGTCTAGGACCAGAGGACACAGATAGAGTGGATGTGGAGAGGATGTTTCCTATAGTGGGGGTGTCTAGGACCAGAGGACACAGATAGAGTGGATGTGGAGAGGATGCTTGCTATAGTGGGGGAGTCTAGGACCAGAGGACACAGATAGAGTGGGTGTGGAGAGGATGTTTCCTATAGTGGGGGAGTCTAGGACCAGAGGACACAGATAGTGTGGATGTGGAGAGGATGTTTCCTGTAGTGGGGGTGTCTAGGACCAGAGGACACAGATAGAGTGGATGTGGAGAGGATGTTTCCTATAGTGGGGGTGTCTAGGACCAGAGGACACAGATAGAGTGGATGTGGAGAGGATGCTTGCTATAGTGGGGGAGTCTAGGACCAGAGGACACAGATAGAGTGGGTGTGGAGAGGATGTTTCCTATAGTGGGGGAGTCTAGGACCAGAGGACACAGATAGTGTGGATGTGGAGAGGATGCTTGCTATAGTGGGGGAGTCTAGGATCAGAGGACACAGATAGAGTGGGTGTGGAGAGGATGCTTGCTATAGTTGGGGAGTCTAGGATCAGAGGACACAGATAGAGTGGGTGTGGAGAGGATGTTCCCGATAGTGGGGGAGTCTAGCACCAGAGGACACAGATAGAGTGGCTGTGGAGAGGATGTTTCCTATAGTGTGGGAGTCTAGGACCAGAGTACAAAGATAGAGTCGATGTGGAGAGGATAATTCCTGTGGTGGGAAAGTCAAACCCAAGATGACATAGCTAAAAATAAAGAGTCTTCCTTTTAGAAGGAAGCTGTAAAGGTATCGGAAGAGGTGGTGAATCCGAGTAACTTTGCCACAAGCAGCGGTAGAGACCATGTCTTTATGCATATTTGACGCATATGTTTGTTAGATTCTTGATTGGTCAGGGCACCAAGGGATACAGGGGGAAGCCAGGAGATTTGGGCTCAGAGGAAAATCGGATCAGCCATAATGAAATGGCGGCGCAGGCGCGACAAACAAAATGGCTGAAATCTGCCCCTATACTTTCTGATCCTATGGTATTATAGAATCAAAATCAGGTTTAATATCACCAGCATAGGTCGTAAAATTAATTGTTTTCTTCTTCTTTACGGCAGCGTGCAGTGCATTACGCAATAATAAAACTAATATTTACACATTAAAAACTTTGCCTATCTAACCTGTAGATGACAGTTCTCACATCAGGACATATATGTCCCGGATGTGGTGTCACCGCAGATCTGATGTCCGATTCCTCTGAACATGTTTAGCAGAACAGTCTGCATCACAGCTTGTTCAGGTGACCGAGCATCCTCTGCTGGAAGAGTTATATTTCAATGCCCATTTCCTTGCTTTCTGGTGCGAACATTGGAAGCGGGTATCGTTAGCGGTGAAAGGGTTTCTCTGCTTTCACACTGATGCGATTGCCTTGTGGCGTTTTGTGGATCTGTTGTCATGTCCTGGATTAAATTGTGCAAACGAATTGAGCTGTTTGTATCCCTCCGCATGGAACTTGACGCGTTTGTCAACCTAACAAGAAAATCGAGTCTCGCAACAAAAAATAAACCTTGTATTAGGTGTGTTTTTTATTGAAAGGCTGTGCAGATATCGAGTTTCTCTGCGTTAAAACCGAGATGCTGTGTTTGTGTATTCTTTATGAGCAGCTGGTGTGGTGCAGTCTCCTATCGAGTAAGGGATCCTCGCTCATTGTTAAACTCTGTTAGGCTTGCAATGCACGGTCACAGATATTGCCCGACCGGTCATTATCTGCTGATGGGCGTGACGAATGTAATTGGCTCAGTGACAGCAAGGCTAACACTGAACTTTGTTTCCTTGCTGGGAATGAAAGAATGTAACCGAGTTCAGACCACAGCGGGTGAGTCTGGAATTCCCCTCATGCTCCCCGTGTTTATGTCATTGATCCTTGGCTCATTTAAACTGTTCAATACTTCCTCCTTCTGCACTTCACTGTTGTGACGCTCTGTTCAGTTTGTTCATTAATTGTGATCCTTTACTCACTGAGGGAAATTGATCACAGAAACGGACTCTGCGGCCCGCCTGCTCCATTCCGACAACACAGCTTCTTTATTGCTTGTCCCTGTATTTTCTGTTCGGGTATTAACCCTACAAACCCCTCCCACCCATGCAGACTCCAAATATCTCCACGCTATTCTAATTGTACCACTTGTCACGGGAAAACCTAGCTTGGGATGGGGTCCAGAACAGACCCTAGGAACTGTGCTGCTATTAAGAGAGAGAGAGAGAGGGGAGGCGTCCAACGCAGAGAGAGAGAGAGACAGAGAGACAGAAACTGCTCGAAAGATTGATGTCATGGTTTCTCTGCCAGGTTGTTGACCTTTCCCCGAGGTCACTTGCCTGCTTGTAAAAGTTCCTGCAGAGAGAGGAGAACGGAGCAGGTTGAGGGACAGCTTTTGTCCGACATGTGGAGATACAAGCCAGGTCACCTGTTACACAGGGACACACAGGTTCGGACACTGAACGAGCTTTGTTGCGCCCACAAGACGGTGGGGTTTTCTGGAGGATCGATTCGCGGAAATCGATCAGTGGCTCACAGTGTGGAAAGGTGCGACCGGTGTGGAATTATTTGTGTGTCCACCCTCGCCTGGGTGATAATTCCATGACTGAAGAACGGCCGTACGTGCTATGGTCATAGTCGGTGACCACAACAGGAATTCGGAAGACCACGGAAGATAACGGAAAGATCGACGGCATCACCTCTCAGCTCTCTCTCTCCATCGCAACTCAACTAAATACCATAAACTGAACTGATCTCTCTTCATCACCGTAAGACTCTATCCATTCAGCCCTAGGTTTGAAAGAGCCTGGTTTTGTTTCTATTACCACACTTAATATATCATTGCTGACCAGTTCCAATATATTTGTTTTTTTATTACTCTATTGCCTAGTTACTAATAAACATTGTTAGTTTACAACAATACCAGACTCCAATGTGTTTTCCACTTCTGCTGGTTCTTCAGCCCCTCACGGGTAATTTGATCGGAAACAAGAAGGCAGCGGGAGAGCACCTGAGGGTTTCCAGCGGGTAGACATTTTGAGTTCTCGGGTGCAAAGATAGGCCAGACTGCGCAGACGCGTGACGTCAGCCAGTTGAGCGCGAACAGTTTAAAAAGAAGACAGCCATATTCAGCGGGCAGCGGAGTGAGAGGCTGCAGAGTGGAAGGGTTTTGGCTCCACGGGCTTCAGCGATAACGAGACGCGGTAAGGCAGCTGTTGATTGGAAAAGGAAGTAGCATGTGTGTGTGAAGCCAGTTTTCTGTGGTCGTTGTCAGATGAGGGAGGTACTGGAGTCTCCCGGCGTCCCGGACGGCCACGTCTGCACCCGGTACATCGAGATGCAACTCCTGAGGGACCGTGTTAGGGAACTGGAGCTGCAGCTCGATTACCTTCGTCTGGTCAGGGAGAGTGAGGAGGTGATAGAGAGGAGTTACAAGCAGGTGGTCACACCGGGGCAACGGGGGACAGAGAAATGGGTCACAGTCAGGAGAGGGAAAGGGAAGAGTCAGGTACAAGAGAGTACCCCTGTGGCTGTACCCCTTGACAATAAGTGCTCCTGTTTGAGTAATTTTGGGGGGCGGGGGGCAACCTGGCTGGGGGAAGAGACAGTGGCCGTGCCTCTGGCACAGAGTCTGGCCCTATGGCTCAGAAGGGTAGGGAAAGGAAGAGGAAGGAAGTAGTGATAGGGGACTCGATAGTCAGGGGTTCAGTCAGGCGATTCTGTGGATGCAGGAAAGATACCCGGGTGTTAGTTTGCCTCCCACGTGCCAGGGTCCGGGATATTTCTGATTGCGTCCAAGTTATCCTGCGAAGGGAGGGAGAACAGCCAGAGGTTGTGGTACATATTGGTACCTATGAAATAGGTAGGAAAAGGGAAGAGGTCCTGAAAGAAGACTACAGGGAGTTAGGAAGGAAGTTGAAAAGCAGGACATCAAAGGTAGTAATCTCGGGATTATTGCCTGTGCCACGCGACAGTGAGAATAGGAATAGAATGAGGTGGAGGAGAAATGGGTGGCTGAGGGATTGGAGCAGGGGGCAGGGATTGAGATTTCTGGATCATTGGGATCTCTTTTGGGGCGGGTGTGACCTGTACAAAAAGGGCGGAGTGCACTTGAATCTCAGGGGGACCAATATCCTGGCGGGCAGGTTTGATAGAGCTGTTGGGGAGGGTTTAAACTAGTTTGGCAGGGGGTAGGAATCAGAATGTGAGTGCAGGGATTAAGGTAGAAGGACAATGGCATAATGCTAAGAGTTCTGAGTTGATGAGGAAGGACAGGCAGGGGACAGAACATAATTGTAGCCAGTTAAAGGGTTTGAAATGTGTCTATTTCAATGCTAGGAATATTAGGGACAAGGAAGATGAACTTAGAGCATGGAGCAGTACGTGGAACTGCGATGTTGTGGCCGTTACTGAAACTTGGTTGGTGGAAGGGCAGGATTGGATGATGCAGGTCCCAGGGTTCAGGTGTTTTAAAAGGAACAGGATGGGAGGTAAAAAAGGTGGGGGGGGGGCTGTGACTTTGCTGGTCAGGGATAGTATCACGGCTATAGAAAGGGAGGACGCTGCAGAAGGAGTGTCCACGGAGTCAGTCTGGGTGGAAGTCAGAAATAGGAAGGGATCAATCACTGTGCTGGGAGTAGTCTATAGGCCCCCAAATAGCCCTCGGGACACCGAGGAGCAGATAAGCAGGTAGATTTTAGAATGGTGCAGGAAATACAGGGTAGTTGTTATGGGTGATTTCAACATCCCTCATATTGACTGGCACCTCCTGAGTGCAAGGAGGATAGATGGGGATGAATTTGTCAGGTGTGTTCAAGAGGGATTCCTGAATCAGTATGTGGACCGGCCGACGAGAGGAGAAGGTATACTGGATCTAGTTCTGGGTAATGAACCTGGCCAGGTGACAGACCTCTTGGTGGGGGAGCATTTTGGTGAGAGTGACCACAACTCCCTCAGCTTCAGCACAGCTATGGTAAGGGATAAAACCAGACGAAATGGTAAAGTGCTTTACTGGGGACAGGCTAAATTTTGAAGGGATGAGGCAGGAACTATCGAGAGTAAATTGGAAACAGATGTTCAAAGGGGAAAGCGCAGAAGTAACGTGGGAGAAGTTTAGGGACCAGGATAGGTTTGTCCCACTGAGGCAAGGGGAAGATGGTAGGAAAAGGGAACCGTGGCTGACGAAACATGTGAGGCAACTCGTCAAGAGGGAAAAATAAGTATATGTTAGATATAAGAGCAGGAATTAGGAGACAATTATGAGAAATATAGGGTAGCCAAGAAGGAGGAAAAGAAAGGATTTAGGAGAGCTCGAAGGGGACATCAGAAGGCCTTGGCATGTAGGATTAAGTAGAACCCCCCAGGCGTTCTCTGCGGATGTGAAAAAAATAGGAGAATGACGAGAACGAAGGTGGGACCGCCAAAGGATAAAGAGGGCAACATGTGCCTGGAGGCAGAGGAGGTTGGGGAGGTCCTAAATGAATACTTTGCTTCAGTATTCACAAGTTAAAATAATCTTGAACAGGATGAGGTCGAAGTCGAGCGGGTCTGAGTGCTGGACAATGTGGAGATTAAGGAAGAAGGAGTGCTGGATCTTCTTAAAAACATTAAGAATGATAAATCCCCAGGACCGGATATGATACACCCCAGGTTGCTGTGGGAATTGAGAGAAGAGATCGCAGGAGCATTAGCAGTGATCGTTGAATCCTCTTTGGCTACAGGGGAAGTGCCGGAGGACGGGAGAATGGCAAATGTAGTTCCCTTGTTTAAAAAAGATAATAGGGAGAAACCTGGGAACTATCGACCGGTGAGCCTTACGTCAGTGGTATGTAAACTACTGGAAAGGATTCTTAACGATAGGATCTACGAGCATTTGGAGAAGTACAGTCTACTCATGAATAGTCAGCATGGCTTTGTGAAGGGAAGATCATGCCTTAAGAGCCTGATTGAGTCTTCTGAAGAGGTAACAAAGGAATTTGATGAGTGTAGGGCAGTGGATGAAGTCTACATGCTGTTTTGCAAAGCATTTGACAAGGTCCCTCATGAGAGACTCATGCAGACCCCTCATGAAGGATGTGGAATCTATGGAGAGGGTGCAGTGGAGATTTACCAGGATGTTGCCTGTTTTGGAGAACAAGTCATATGAAGCAAGGTTAGCAGAGCTGGGACTTTTCTCTTTGGAGCGTAGAAGAATGAGAGGGGAATTGATGGAGGTCTACAAGATTATGAGGGGCATAGATAGGGTGGATAGTCAGTACCTGTTTCCCAGGGCACCAATAGCAAACACCAGAGGGCATATGTCCAAAATTAAGGGAGGGAAGTTTAGGGGAGACATCAGGGATAAGTTTTTTACACAGAGGATTGTCAATGCCTGGAATGACTTGCTAGCGACGGTGGTGGAGTCTAAAACATTAGGGGTATTTAAGAGCCTCTTGGACAGGCACATGGATGAAAGGAAAATAGAGGGTTATGGGGTAGTGTGGGTTTAACACATTTTTGGGGAGTATATGGGTCGGCACAACATGGAGGGCTGAAAGGCCTGTACTGTGCCGTAGTGTTGTACGGTTGTCTGGTTCTATGGGGTACGTGACACACTTCACCTGGCAGTTCATTCCAGATGCATAACTTCCTTCGGTGTTAAAAAAAAAAAATCACTTTTTAGTTCTCCTTGGAATACCTTCCTTTTTCTGTATCAGTGCCCTCAGGGTTGGACTTCCAAACCCGTCGGAAAGATTGCAACTGTATTCCGCATCTCAAACATTCAGGGGTTCACCCCGTATTCGCTTACGTTCCAATGGAATAAAGATTTAGAAACATAAGAAGCCTACAGCACAATACAGGCCGTTCGGCCCACAAAGCTGAGCCGGACATGTCCTTACCTCAGAAATTACCCTGGATTACCAATCGCCCTCCGCTTTTCTCAGCTCTGTGCACCTGTCCGGGAGCCTATCGCTTCAGCCTCCACCACGTCGCCGGCAGCCCATTCCACGTACTCACCACTCTCTGATTTAAAAAAAATAAGCCTGACATCCTCTCTGTACCTACTTTCAAGCAGCATAAAACTGTGTCCTCTCGTGCTAGTCATTTCAGCCCTGGGAAAAGGTCTCTGACTATCCACACGATCAACGCCTCTCATCACCTTATACACCTCTATCAGGTCACCTCTCATCCTCCGTCTCTCCAAGTAGAAAAGGCCGAGTTCACTCAACCTATTCTCATAAGGCATGCTCCCCAATCCAAGCAACATCCTTGTAAATCTCCTCTGCACCCTTTCTATGGTTTCCACATCCTTCCTGTAGTGAGGCGACCTGAACTGAGCACAGTACTCCAAGTGGGGTCTGAACAGGGTCCTTTATAGCTGCAACATTACCTCTCGGCTCTTAAACTCAGTCCCACAATTGATGAAGGCCCATACACAGTATGCCTTCTTACCCAAGGATGAAATGATGTGTCTCCGGTCTATGGTCTGCATTTCAAACCTCATGTCCATCAAATAGTAATACTTCTTAATATTTTCCTATTATGGAACAAGCAATGTTTGATTTAGTGTTAGATTCAGAACGGAAGCATCCAGATTCTATTCTTGAGTAGCTCACTCACCAATCTCCTGTGTTTTTGTTTCAGAACCGGTTTCCAATGCCACTGTTACATCTAATGCCACCGGACTGATTGAGTACAGTGACACCCTCACGCTAACCTGCTTCGCAACAGGCACGGACGTCTCTTACCTGTGGCTTGAGGAGAATAGCACGATAACCCCCGGTGGCAGGTTTGAGCTGAGTGCCGATAACAGCACACTCACTGTTTCTGGAGTGCTACGGACAGACGGAAGTTTCACCTGTAGAGCAAGCAACCTGATTAACGAAATCACAAGCGCTCCGTTGTATCTCGATGTCTACTGTAAGTGTCCCGAGACTCCGGTAGATACACAGAGTATTGTTACTCCTGCTAGATATGGGGATCCCACAGAGGGGGATTATATCTGTGAACGGTAACACAGTGTTAAACTCAGATGAACATCCGAATTACTGAATAGTTTTCGGGAGTCATATCCGAGTTTATCTCGGAAGCTGGGAAATTAAAATAGTTTTTTTTTACCCTAAAACTATAATCCGAGTCGCATTACGGCGAACATTAAACTATCACAATGTAGGTTCACTCCCGTACTTCAGGAGAAAGAAATGTGTTGGAGAACGTGGTAATTGCACACGAGGTCAGAGACTTGAGACTATGGTGTACGGCCACGTGACATTCGGCCGGAACCCTGATTACATTAGTTATTGCATCATCACTCCATGTTGCCTTGTAGAGATACATTGGGTATTTTACTTGCAAAAATTTCTGAATTATTTTCCACAAACCACACACGTAGAGAAGATACAAAACGATATTGCTTATGACTGAGTTTGCCAGAGACAGGTTTGATGATACGAGGTTACTGTGCAATTCATAGTACCGTGAGACGTGGATAATCAGACACTGTGTGTTTACCGTCTGTGGCTTTTCGACAAATATATTCGCCGGTGTGTAGGAGCACCGCCACTGCTCTTCCTGTCCGGCTGCGAAACTCTGCAGAACTTCCTGTCTAATTTGTTGCAATCCGTTATCTTTTAGACGGACCAGATCGTCCATTTGTCATCGCTCAACCGGACTCGTCGCTTCACATTGCCGGAAGCACCGTAACGTTAAGATGTTTCACACAGTCGCACCCGGTTGCTGATTTATATTGGCGACTGAACGGTGTCCATCGACAAAGTGGGCAGCCTCTCATCCTCGACGACATCTCTGTGAGCGACACGGGGAATTATACTTGTAAGGCCTATAACAGGCTGACTGGGAGGTACAATGCCTCAACCATGCAAATCAATGTGCTCGGTAGGTAGTCAGTATCTCTCTTTGCTGTGGTCATGAGCTTAACGGTGTTGGTGCAGACAGACCAGAGTAATTAAACTATATGCCTTCAAGATTTCCCCTTGAGGAAGTCCGATCGGGGATTTCCGGTTTTCCCAGTTTCCGTTGAGGCAGCTGATTCTCGTTTGAGTTGGCTTCATAAATATCTTCAGGATTCAGCCCCTGGATCAGCTGCTAGTTTGTTCCCGTCCAAACTCCCTGACTGTTTCCCTTCCCTTCAACTTCCTCTTGGAGCCTTGCCTCGCCTTGCTTCTCCTGGAGCCTTGCCGTCAACGTTGTCAAGTTCTGCCAGCGGAGCAAATAATGAACAGTCTTTCGTTGTTTTGAACTGTCTCTGTGTCCACGCATTCGCTAGTTCCCAGTTCCATGTCCTGGTTCCGCTATCCTAATCAAGTCCCAGCCCAGGCCCGGAATCTTTGTCTCGTCCAGGGCCTGTGTCATGTCCAGCGTCCTTTCTTCCCCACATTCCTGGCTTCCTTCTCATGCTTAGTCCTGTTCCTGGCAGGTCAGTGTCTGTGTCTTGCATTTGTGTCCGCTCCCAACGCCTCCCTTATGACAGAATATTTCTTTCGCTTTGGAAGGTGTATATCCTGCGCCTTCCGGTTTGCCTTCAGAAATTCCAGCCGTTGCTGCTCTGCCGTCATCCCTGCCAGTGTTCTTTTCAGATCAATTCTGGCCAACTCCAGCCTCAAGCCCCTGTAATTCCATTTCCCTCACAGTATTGCTGATAGGTCTGACTTTAATTTTTCCTTCTGAAATTTCATGGTGAATTCAACATTACTGTGGTCACTGACCGCAAGAGATAAGTCTTACCTCAAATTTGCATTTTAATTGTATTCACAGAGCCAGTGACTGGGGTTGCCGTGGTGACCAATAATTCCACCCCCCTGGAAAACCTCGATACCATCGCACTGAGTTGTGACGCGTCGGGCACTGTTGAGACACGGACATGGTTCAAGGATGACCAACCCATCCAGGAAAACGGCAGAATATTTACATCTTTCGACAACTCGAAACTGACTATAATCAGTGTTAACAGAAACGACGCAGGGACGTACAAGTGCATCGCCAGCAACTCTTTCAGCAGTAGCGCTGGAGAGACCGACGTGCCAGTATACTGTAAGTACGCATTTAATCACCAACTTTCATTTGCATCGGTTATTACTGCAATCTCATTTATTACTGTGTTCTCATTTTCAGATGGACCAGAGATGGTCAGAATTCTACCGGAACGTCCAGTTGTTTCACATCTTGTCTCAAAGCTGACATTAGCTTGCTTTGCTCTCTCAGTCCCCTGCGGTGAATATGCATGGTACAACGGGAACAATCTCCTGCAAACCGGGCAGGAACTCACCCTTCTGTCAGTCAGCTCGGCTGACGTTGGAAATTATACATGTCGTGTTACGAATGCCATAACCAAGAGGAGCAGAAATCTTACAGTCCAGGTTACCGCACAAGGTGAGTGAAAGTCTCTCTCGCTGGTGTGTAGAAACACAATGATCACAGATCCAAGCATTTCCCTTTCTAGAACTCCTCACCCCGCACCTCTCTTTTATTTCTAAATCGCTGATTAAAATTAAATAATAATATTTTAAAAAAAGCATTCTCCTAAAAAAAATCATAAGCTTTGGATGTTCTGGAGAAAATCTGAAATGAATTTCCTATCTGCACGCCCTGGATGAATTTAAGTTCAGCCCTTCCGTTAAAATCGTTACCTTGTACAGCTGTTTTAAGAAAACGTTTGGTAGAAACACAAGCACAGCTCAACCCTGACAGGGCAATATAGGAGGTGGTAAAACGTATCCATGAAGGCAGAACAGTGAAGTACATGGATTTCAGAGAGGTATTTGACAACATTCCCCATGATGGGATCATTCGGAAAGTCGGGGGTCAGGAGATCGAGAGGAACTAGACCACGTGGATTCAGAATTGAATTGTCACAGAGAAGAAACGGTGGTAATAGTTGGCACGTATTCTGCCTGTGCGTTTTGTGACTAGTGGTGAAACGCTGGGACCTGTTCCCTTCTGAGATAGCCGCTCAAGGCGATTTTTATAAGCGGCGCGGATGGGATGGTGGAGGGGAGGACGAGGATGTTTGAGGTAACACGACGGCATGATTGTGTTCTGGAGAGAGTAGACGGTTTCCGTAGATTCCATTAGTAGCAAGCGGAACTGTGCTGAGAAGATGCAGATGGGGCACAATCACGATCAGTGTGCATTAATGAACTTTGTAAGGTCGCGAAATGGCGTGAAATACTCAGCAGGGCAGGGGACGGCAGCCGAGCGGGAAACATTATATTACAGTTCCCTTTTAAATCTAATTTACCCAGGGAAATGTCAGGATTCACACAAATTTCAGCGAACGCAGCAGAGAAGGCAAAAGATGATTTCTGACAGAGTGAATGGAGATGTTCTGTGATGCAAGTGGTGAAATTACGTCTGCAGAAGATGGAAGTGTGAAGCATGAACGAACAGAACGTCTGGTGATAGCGGAAACAGGAGGATGTAAATGCTGTCAGAATGGTAGAAGAGCCGGGGCAGGGCGGTGTATCTCAGCAAAAAAATTCAAAGAGCAATTCGTGTCCAACACATTCCGAAAGTCGGAGATTCCCAAAGCTCCTTACGTGGTGAATAAAACACTCCGATTCACTTACAGATGACAGACAAGAGACATCGATTGCATCTCATTATATTGATTAAAAACTACTTACAATTTCTTTTGTGGCGACCAGAACATTTCAGAGGGTGGAGCAACTTTCATATCTGAAATGCCTGCAACGCAAAATTCCAATTAAAGACAATTCAACACCGAAAAAAGACGTGTTTTGCAACGTAAAATATATATATTTGCTTTGTGTTTCAGCACCAAAGACATGTGACAATTTTACCCTCGGCTCTGGCGCGATCGTGGGCATTGTACTTGGTTTACTTGGCGTGGGCCTGATCGGCGGAGTCAGTGGATGGTTGATCGCGAGGAAAACTGGCGGGTAAATGCTTTTCTTTCTGAATCTCGCGTCTACTTTTAACCATTGGAAGACACGGACTGACAAGCGATAGTGGATCCACAAGCCAGGAAGGTGACAGGCAGGACATAGTATGAGTGGGTGAGAACAGTGGGAATTGCGGAAATGAGAAAGGCCGAATTTGCACAGAGCTGAAGATGGAGGAATCTGACAGGCGGCTGAAATAATTTTCTCTACTTAATCAGAAATGGACACTTTTGTTGAGATTTGAGTAGCATTAGATCAGGGATCCGAGAACTGGAACAGCATCAAGGAATATCTAGAGAGAATCAGATGGATTTATCGGAGCCGTTCCCATTCGGTGTACCAGTGCAAGAATGTCACTTTCTGCCGATTGAATGATTTGACCATTGTTTCTATTTGTTCAGGGCGAAAGGTTCACCACAATCCGAATATGACACGAGCATCAACCCGGGAAGAATGAGTGAGTGACCTCTCTTTCAATTGTTCTGTTACTGAGCCCCCGGAAATATTAACATTTGATTCAAATATGGGAGTTGGAGGCTAATGACGTTCAGAAACTGGAGCTTTTCATTTGGGCGAATGGTCACGAATAGTGTTAACTGTGTTATCCAGGCTTCCATTTAAATTAGTTGACATTTTCAACTCACGATTGCGGTATCAACGGTGAGATGGAAGGGCAGTTTATGCAACTTAATTTCCCTTCATATTGATCAATATCTGACATCAGTGAGTTAACTCCCCACGAACTTGTCTGATACTGTTCGTGGAATCTTCACTTTTGATTTCTATATGGCCGTTCATAGTCCACAAGAAGCTCTAGGTTTTCATATGAACGTAAATACCTAAGAAATAGGAGCAGGTGTAGGCCATCCGGCCCATCGAACTTGCCCCGGAATTCAATGTTCATGGCTGACCTGTCTTAAACTCAGCTCCATCCACCTGCCTTTACCCCATAATTGCCCTACTATTTAGAAATCTATCTAACTGTATCTTAAATACATTTAGTGAAGAATGGAAACAAAAATGGAAACAACTTTCCTTCTATCTTATCTATCCATTTCAAAGTTCTGTATGTTTCTCACAAATCCCCTCTCATTCTTCTGAATTCCAGAGAGTACAGTCCCAGGCGACTCAGTCGCTCCTCAAAACTCAACCCCTTCATTTCTAGAATCAGCCTGGCGAAACTCCTACGTACTGTCTCCAATCCTTCCTCGAGTATGGAGAACGGAACTGCACACAGTACTCCAGCTGCGGCCTTACCAGTACCCTGTATAGTTGCAGCATGACCTCCCTGCTCTTGAATTCTATCCTAGCAATGAAGGCCAACATTTCGTTTGCCTTCTTAATAACCTGCTGTATCCGCAGGCCAACTTTTTGCGATTCATGCACAATCACTCCCAAGTCCCCCTGCACAACAGCATGCTGCAATCTTTCACCATTTCGATCATAATCTGCACTTCTATTATTCCTTCCAAAGTGGATGATCTCGCATTTACCAATGATGTATTCCATCTGCCAGATCTTTGCCCACTCACTTAACCTATCTATATCCCTCTGTAGACTCTCCACTTCCTCCGTACAATTTTCTTTTCCACTCATTTTAGCGTCATCAGCAAATTCTGCTGCGCTACACTCAGTCCCCTCTTCCAAATCATCAGCTTAAATGGTAAACAGCTGGGGGCCCAGCACCGACCCCTGCGGCACCCCACTCACCACTAACTGCCAACCGGAGAGACGCCCATTTACATCAACTGTCTGCCTTCTATTGGCTAACCAATCCACTCTCCATGCCAGTACACTTCCTCCGACTCCCTGCATCCGTATCTTATTTGTAAGTCTCTTGTGCGGCACCTTATCGAACGCCTTCTGGAATTCCAAGTGTACGACATCCACCTGTTCCCCTCTATCCACTGCACTCATTATGTCCTCAAAGAACTCCAGTAAGTTTGTCAAACAGGACCTGCCTTTTCTGAATCCATGCTGCGTCTGTCTAATGGAACCACTCCTTTCTAAATGTTTCACTATTTCTTCCTTCATGACAACTTCAAGCATTTTCCCCGACTACAGATGTTAAGCTAACTGGCCTATTGTTGCCCGTTTTTTGCCTACGTCATTTTTTTGGAAAAAGTGCCGTGACAGTTACTGTCTTCCAACCCGCCGGGACCTGCCCAGAGTCCGGAGAATTTTTGTAAATGATCACCAACGCGTCCACTATATCCTCCGGCAATTCCCTCAGCACCCTGGGATCCCACCTGAACCAGGGGTATTATCTACCATCAGCCCCTCTTGTTTGCTCATCACAATCTCTTTAGTCCAAAACATGATTCTTTGATATATCTGAGCGAATGGTCACGGATAAAGCTGTCTGTGTTGCTGAGTTTCCCGTTACAGAATGTGAAATTTTCAACTTGAGGTTACAGTCTCAGTGGACAGATGGAATGGTAGTTTATGCAGCTTAATGTCCCCTCATGTTGGTCAATATCGGACCTCAGTTACTGGTCCCCTGTGCAAGCGATTACCTGCTTCTGGCCGATGGTGGGTAGGAAGCTATAGCTGTCGTTTCGTTCTGGGGCCGGATTGACGTCTGTTATGTTTAACAACGGCTCCTGATGTTCTTCAGTGTTGTGACATACGTGTGTTGTTCCCACAGGCACCTTGGATACAAACACCGTGAACGCAGCGCAAAACTATGAAAATTTCCCAAGGAATGAGCAGGTTAGATGTTTGTATTAAGTCCATGATCTCAGTCACTGCTTTGCAACTGAAGGTGGGATCTCATGTAGGTTTTCAAAGCTTGCAGAGAGATTGAGGCCAGTTAGAAGAGTGGGCTGTACGATGGCAGATGGAGTTTAATGCTGATAAGTGTGAGCTGCTACATTTTGGTAGGAATAATCCAAATAGGACATACACGGAAAATGGTATTTTATTGAAGAATGCAGTAGAACAGAGTGATCTAGGAATAATGGTGCATAGCTCCCTGAAGGTGGAATCTCATGTGGATAGGGTGGTGAAGAAAGTTTTTGGTATGCTGACCTTTATAAATCAGAGCATTGAGTATAGGAGTAGGGATATAATGTTAAAATTGTACAAAGCTTTGGTCAGGCCAAATTTGGAGTATTGTGTACAGTTCTGGTCACCGAATTATAGGAGGGATATTAATAAAATAGAGAGAGTACAGAGGAGATTTACTAGAATGTTACCTGGGTTTCAGCGCCTAAGTTACAGGGAAAGGCTGAACAAGTTCGGTCTTTATTCTTTGGAGCGTAGAAGGTTGAGGGAGGACTAGATAGAGGTATTTAAAATTATGAGGGGGGTAGATAGAGTTGACGTGGATAGTGTTGTTCTATTGAGAGTAGGGGTGATTCAAACAAGAGGACATGTGTTGAGATTTAGGGGGCAAAAGTTTAAGGGTAACACGAGGGGGAATTTCTTTACTCAGCGAGTGGTAACTGTGTGGAATGAGCTTCCAGTAAAAGTGGTAGACGGAAGGTTCGATAGTGTCATTTAAAGTAAAATTGGATAGGTATATGGACAGGAAAGGAATGGAGGGTTATGGGCTGAGTGCGGGCCGGTGGGACTAGGTGAGAGTAAGCGTTCGGCACGGACTAGAAGGGCCGAGATGGCTTGTTTCCGTGTTGTAATTGTTATTTGGTTATGTGTGGTCATATGGTAAGATAAGAACATAAGTAATGCGATCGGTAGCGTCCATCGGGACTTTCGGCTCTGACTGGCCATGATATCGATGCTGTGTTGATAGTGGAAGAAGGGAAAACCCCTTTTTACCTGAAGAAAGAGGACATCTCCTTCGTACTGGACTGCAAAGTCTCAGCCTGAGAGCAGATATGGCGAAAGCCGTTGGAATTGAGACAACGGGATTGTTTTCCTTCATGTGACAGGGTGAGATGAGATATCGTCCAGATATATCTGAGAGTCCGTAGGTTCATAGTAGACATCTGCAGGTAAGACTGACCCAAAGATACAGACAGGGAGATCAGGATCATAGTAGACATCTGCAGGTAAGACTGACCCAGAGATAGAGACAGGGAGATCAGGTTCATAATAGTCATCTGCAGGTAAGATTGACCCAGAGATAGAGACAGGGAGATCAGGTTTATAATAGACATCTGCAGGTAAAGCTGACCCAGAGATAGAGACAGGGAGATCAGGTTCATAATAGACATCTGCAGGTGAGACTGACCCAGAGATAGAGACAGGGAGATCAGGTTTATAATAGACATCTGCAGGTAAGACTGACCCAGAGATAGAGACAGGGAGATCAGGTTCATAATAGTCATCTGCAGGTAAGATTGACCCAGAGATAGAGACAGGGAGATCAGGTTTATAATAGACATCTGCAGGTAAAGCTGACCCAGAGATAGAGACAGGGAGATCAGGTTCATAATAGACATCTGCAGGTGAGACTGACCCAGAGATAGAGACAGGGAGATCAGGTTTATAATAGACATCTGCAGGTAAGACTGACCCAGAGATAGAGACAGGGAGATCAGGTTCATAATAGACATCTGCAGGTAAGACTGACCCAGAGATAGAGACAGGGAGATCAGGTTCATAATAGACATCTGCAAGTGAGACTGACCCAGAGATAGAGACAGGGAGATCAGGTTCATAATAGACATCTGCAGGTGAGACTGACCCAGAGATAGAGACAGGGAGATCAGGTTCATAATAGACATCTGCAGGTGAGACTGACCCAGAGATAGAGACAGGGGGATCAGGTTCATAATAGTCATCTGCAGGTAAGACAGACCCAGAGATAGAGACAGGGAGATCAGGTTGATTATCTGGCAAGTTGCCAGCTGGAGGCAAAGTGGATGAAGTGGTCGTGTTCCCCGTGTATGCAGGAAGCAGCATTAATTTAGTCGTCGACGCCGCGTAGGAGAAGTGCGGGGCGGACCCTAGTGTCGGGCTGAAACATAGACTGTTCCACCTGGCCGGGAACAAACGGACAGGCACAGCTGGGAGCCATGCGAGTGTTTTTGTTTCGTGGAAGTGGGAGGAGCCAAAGGAGAAACGACTTAGAATGAGCTGCAGTTCCGCTAGGCGGGGAAGAGTGGTGGGGACGCGAACCGGTTGGGCTTTTCATTCCAGAGCGAATGAGATGTCCTTCTTCAAGGAAACGGGGCTACCCTTCCTCCACTTCTGCTTTCAACCCATCCTCCCGCCCCCGCCAGTGGCAGAGTTCCTCCTGTTTTCATCTACCACCGCTACGGCCTCCACGTCCAGCAAGTAATTCTCCGCACCGTCCTCCACCTCCAACCGGATCCCACCACAAACCTCATCTTTTACTCCTCCCCCCAAATCTCTGCTTTTTGCCGGGTTCAGTCCCTACGTGACTTACTTGGTCATTCGTACCTTCCTACTGCTCTCCCTCCTGGCAAGAGCAACAAGTGTTACACCTCCCCCCTCACTACCATTTGTGCCACAAACAGTCCACCTGAGGCGACACTACTCCTGTGAGTCTCTCTGGGTCCGATACTGTGTCCGATTCTCCCGGTGTGGCCTGCCGCAAACCAATGGGCCCGAGGAGGTTTGGGAGACCGCTTCACCGAGCACCTCACAATCCCCCGCCAGAAAAAAAGCGGGATCTGTCCGTGGCCACCCATTTACTGAATGTTGACGAAAGGTTTACTGCATTTTCGAAGCGTTCCTGACGTCACAGATAATATATATTGCTCTCACACTGTATCAAAACATGGAAGCGCGTCGAACGGTGCACAGTGCAATTTCGCTCCACGCAGCAATGAATGTGAAAATTTTATATTATAGGGTTTTATATGCGGAGAGTCAGAATACAATTGTTATGTTCTTGCTTGAACGCAACAGTAAAAGAAACTAAACGATATATTTTCGCTTTCCAGGTCGCAAGTAACAACGCGCAAGATGGAGACTTCACTTATATGGTAAGGGATACATTTGAGTTAATCCCTTTCGTAAGTAATTGCTTCCATGCCATCCAGGGAGAAAGAGAAGCTGAAGTAAATCATTCGGCAGAGAAAATGACGTCGAGAAGGCAGCAACGGGAGACGCAGAAATGGCGGGTGAAATCATTAAATATTATGTGTGTGACTACACGGTAGAGCACGCCATCAGTATGACAGTGTCAAGACAGGGAAGTATACAGTGTCATAGTCCACTCTGGCTGACCCCAGCTCACTCCTAACTCCTTGATTATGCCTTAATTCCGGTCGTTAGATTCCCAATTGCTGCTAATTCACCTAATTACAACACAGCTGGTTCCCATTAGAGACGGCGGCATAAGAACCCTGGTGTCACAACCATGGGTCGCCAGCTCGTTGATCTATTCCCGTGTGATTACTTCGTTTCCCGACCGTTAGTTCTAAGTTCATCTCCAGCCTTTAGATATTCTACGAATACCTCCTCTCCAGTTCAAGACTCCCCCGGTTATCTGTTCCACCTTTGGCGACTGTGCAAGCACCTCTCAACCCTGTCTCCGTGTCTGTGTCCTGCACTTAGGTTCATCCCCAGTCATTCCATGAAACATACAGTCACTATTATTATAGAAGCTGCAAGGGCTGAAGGTAAATACATCAACTGCACTCCAGGGTTCTGAGATAGGCAGCTAACTGGATAATAGAGGAATTAGCATCGATATTCCAATGTTCTCGTTGCCATTAAATCCAGGGAAGGTTTGATGGCTTAAGGTCTGTACTCGCTGGAAGGATGAGGGGGCATCTCACTGAAAATTTCGAGCATGAAGAGAGGGAAACAGTAGATGTGGAAAGAATGTTTCCCAGGGTGGGGGAATCTTGAGGCACCGAGTAAGGATTGGAAATCCGTTTAAAACAGAGATGGGAAGAAATTTCTTTAGCCAGATTTTGGGGAAAGTGTGTATTTATGACCACAGGCAGCTGTGGAGTACAGCCGTTTGTTATATTTGAGGCACGAAGGGACAAATGGCCTAATTCTAAATTAGCTTTAGATTGCTAAATTGGAAAAGCAAAGGGATCTCGGAGTCCAAGTGCAGAGTTTCTGATAAACTTTCAGTCTGATTCGATAATAAGAAAGGAAGGAAATGAAATATTATCATCTATTTTGATAGACAATTAACACAAGGGAAAGGATGTATTTCTCAGGATTTTAGAGGCTTTTGTCAAAACACATTCGGAGTATTTTATATTTTATATTTTTGGAGCAATTATCTACGAACGGTCGCGCTGCCATTGGAGAGGGCCAAGAGGAGATTCACGAAAATGATCCCAAGAATGAAAGAGTAAAGTTATGAGGAGGGTTTAGTGCCTATGGGGCCTTCACAAACGTCCGACGAGGAGAATGACCGACTGACCTTTCCGAAATACCGAATGCTGAAAATCCTATATTTAGGGGACGTAGAGAGAATGCCGTTTATTTTGGGGGTGTCTGTGACCCGAGGGCACACCCTAAGAATACAGGGAGCTATCTTCAGAAGAGAGCGATGAGGAGGAACATCTTTAGCTGAAGCACAGAGTGTCTGTCCAGTGGCGGTTAGGGCACCGGGTTCTTCGAAGCAGAGGTGATAGTTTCTTGATTAATAGGGGCGTCAAATGTTACGGAGTGAAGGCAGGTTTTTAGGTTTGAGATTGTAAATTAATCAGCCATGTTGGAATGATGAATAGACACAAGGGGCCGAATGGCCTAATACCCTCCTGTGTCCTAAGGTCTCACGGACCTCTCGTGCCTCCTACGATATTTAATAACATCAGCACTGTGTGTCTCAGATCCTCTTTTCATCACGGACCGCAGGAGCCGATGTGGTAAAAACGTGCGGGACCTTTTCAGAGTTCTTCCCATTCTCCTCTATCACAGATCGAATTTCGCTCTTAGCTTTGCCAATCATGACGATTTCCTCACTTTCACAGGGACTTACTCTGGAGGATCGATCGGTTTACAGTGATTTGAAGAGGTATGTGAACAAGGTGTTGGACATTCGATGCAAAATGTTAACTGCAAAGGGAACGTGTCCATTATGTTCAGGCCTACGAGCTGTGCAGAGCCATGGTTGCGCCGGCGCACGTGTTACCCTGTGATGGGCAGTTTAAGGACACCTGACAATGTAGGACTGGAGTCAGGCGCTGAAACTGATATTCAAAGGAACAGTTCTCCTGGGCCCACGGCCACAGGGAACGTATAAACTACATTTTCTGCAGATTTGCATTGTCACGCTGTGTGGCGGAGATTCAGAAAACATCACTCGTGTTTATTCTCGCCAACAGTCGCTGCTTCGGGCTGCCTGCGAAGTCAACATGAAATGTGTATTGTGTTCACAGATGACGTCACGGTGAGCAGAAGCGGATGGTCGGCCCGTGAATTGGCACAGGAGTCGGACACGGTCGGGGCAGAAGCCGCTGGAAAAGACGTCTCTCACTTTCTCTTTCCAGTCGTTATCCATGTTTCACTGTCACCACCTCACGGCGGAGGCATCACTGAGTTCCCTCACCTGAACCCGTACTCCTCCGTCCCATAACTGGCACCTTCACACCGCCACCAACCATCGTCCTCTCAGCTCTGCTGAGCGATTGTGACCTCTAACCTCCTGACCCGCATCGTGCGCAGGTACATTTCTGACCCCTTGGTGCGCGCAGAAACATGGCAGTCTGTCGCGCTCAACCTTCAGCTTCTGGTAGTCAGAGCGTAGGAAAGCCCGGAATTAGGCCCTTCGGCCCAACTCGTTCATGATGACCGGAGCTGGTCCATTGGCCCGCGTTTGGCCCATATCCCTTCCTCTCCATTTCCCTGTCTGAATGTTGAAACTGTTCCCCTTCCTGACACAGAGCGTTACACGCACCCACCACCCCCCAAGTGAAAAAGTGGATCACTTTGGAAGTGTTTTGACGCAGCGTCGATCATCTGTTTCAGGGAGATTCCAAGTATTTTTTTTAATGTCTTCCCTGCTGGGAATCTGAAGTGCAAACATAAATTGCCGGAAGCACCGCCTGGGTGGGGGAACCAGTTAAAATTCTTGGGTCCTGGTAGCATCATATAGCCACATAACAATTACAGCTCAGAAACAGGCCACCTCGGCCCTTCTAGTCCGTGCCGAACGCTTACTCTCACCTAGTCCCACCGACCTGCGCTCAGCCCATATCCCTCCATTCCTTTCCTGTCCAATACCTATCCAATTTTACTTTAAATGACAACATAGAACCTGCCTCTACCACTTCTACTGGAAGATCCTTCCACAATCGGGGATCTCGGACTGGAAACACAGACTGGGTCTCTCTCCACAGTGGCTGACTGAACCAGTAATTGCCGGAAGCACCGTCTGGGTGGGGGAACCAGTTAACGTTCTTGGGTGCTGGTAGCATCATCGGGGATCTCGGACTGAAAACACAGACTGGGTCTCTCTCCACAGTGGCTGACTGAACCAGTAATTGCCGGAAGCACCGTCTGGGTGGGGGAACCAGTTAACGTTCTTGGGTGCTGGTAGCATCATCGGGGATCTCGGACTGAAAACACAGACTGGGTCTCTCTCCACAGTGGCTGACTGAACCAGTAATTGCCGGAAGCACCGTCTGGGTGGGGGAACCAGTTAACGTTCTTGGGTGCTGGTAGCATCATCGGGGATCTCGGACTGAAAACACAGACTGGGTCTCTCTCCACAGTGGCTGACTGAACCAGTAATTGCCGGAAGCACCGTCTGGGTGGGGGAACCAGTTAACGTTCTTGGGTGCTGGTAGCATCATTGGGGATCTCGGACTGGGTCTCTCTCCACAGTGGCTGACTGAACCGGCGTGTCTTCACAGTAATTTCTACATTTGTGCCTGTTTCACGGAGGAAAAGACACTCGGGAACAGAGCAGTGATTGGAGATCAGGGACAGATGTGATCTTCAGTGGCGCAGCTGCAGAAACCGTGTTCAGTCTCGCCCTGCGCTCCACCTCAGTCAGGGCGCTTGTGCTCCGATCCAATGAAGGGTTCGTAAGGTTGCTGTGGATCTAATTTCTGCATATTTCAATCAGATCCGTCCTTTGTTGTGGCAGAATTAGGCTCTGAACAAACTGGTATTTAGTTACAATCTCCCCCACAACCAAGCATTCAATTATTTCCAAGGAGCTGTAATAAATATCACACCACAGACCACAGAACCCATCCCCCTGCAAGTCTTCTATGAGCCGTACTGCTTCACATCCACATTCATTCATCTGTCACACACTCAAACGCACACACACCCACACACACACACAAGCACAGACACACGCACTCGCGCACACATACGTACACACACAGACAAACACACAAACATACACACACAAACACAGACACACACACCCATACACACACACACGCGCGCGCACACTCACACACAAACATACACACACACGCATAGACAGTCACACACAAACACAGACACTCACCCACACACACACACACACGCACGCACACAGACACATAGACACACACACACATACACACACAAAGTCAGACAGAGAGAGACACACGCACACATAAATACACAAACATACACACACACGCGTAGACACACACACACACACACACACTCACACGCACTCACTACCTTGTACGGAAGGTGGTAGCAGGGTGGCCATTGTTGGGGTGGCCTTTCCTGGGAGTCGTAGGCCGGTGGTTAGAGTTGGTCTGTCAGGTTTCATCTTGGAAAGGTCGTTGTCTCTGGGAAGCTTCCACTAAGGTTCCGTTTGATTTCCTGTTACTGTACCTGGAGTGGTAAATTGTTGTTGTGTGGCCTAACTGCCGGATGTTGGGGACCTGAGAGACCCAGGGTCCCGCAGGGAACTGCATTTACGTGAGGTGTGTCTATCCGAAGCTCCGTGAAGACCGCATTAGGGATCTGGAGCAGCAGGTGGACGACCGTCGGAGTTATAGGGGAGTAATCACTCCTGATTTGTAGCAGGTGAATTGCTGTGTGACTGGCAATAGGAAGAGAAATGTGAGCTGACAGTTTGTACAGAGCACCCCAGTGACCATTCTCCTCAATATTAAGTATATGTTTTAGGCACTGCTGTCGAGGCTGACCTCCCGGGGAATGCGGCGGAGACGAGGTTCCTGCTTCCGAGCATGGGTCCGTGGTGGAGAATGGGAAGTATGAGAAGAGAGAAGCGGTAGTGACAGGGGCCTCAACAGTCAGAGGAACACACAGGAAAACCTGTGGACGCGAATGGGACACCCGGATCGTATGTGCCTCTTTGGCTCCAGGGTCAGGGATGTCTCAGATCGCGTCCGCAGCATGCTGAGGAGGAGAGAGAGAGAGCAGTCAGAAGACTTGGAACAGCTTGGTACCAATGACATTGGGAAGGAAAAGCAAAGAGGTCATGAATAGAGAATTTAGAGAGCCAGGCCGAAAGCTGAGACGCAGGACCTACGGGGTAGTAACATCTGGATTGTCACCTGTGCATCTCGCCAGGGAGGGTGGACAGATCAATGCGTGAAGGGACTCAGGATCGGAAAACATAGTCAGCTCGCAGTCAGACTATCAGGAAGGGCATCCAGGTGACAGGGCAAAATTGCAGCCAGCGGGGTGAGTATCGGGCATCAGGGACGCAGAATCAAAACGGACCAGGTGAACGGTATCCCGGTTTCTGAAGGATGTAGCGGTGGAGGTTGTGATGGCATTAGTCATGATCTTATACGAAACAGGGCTGCGGAGAAATATCTTCAGCCAAAGGGTGGTGGATGTGTAGAACTGGTCACCAGAGGCGATGTGGAAGCCAGGCTGTTCAATGTATTTAAGTCAGAGAGTGACGGGTTAATGATTGGCTACGGGCAGAGGAATAAACAGTATCATCCATGATTGAATGGCGGGGTAGACTCGATGGGCCCAATGGCCTAATTTGCCCTTCCGCATTCCGGTCTTGTGGCCTTACGGTTATTACTCGTTTGTTCTCTCTTCCTCTCATGAAACGTGACCAGGGAGAACAGAATGTGACACCTTCCGCCTGTGTGAAGCTCGACTGAGGAATCGGAATGCCAATCTTCCCGCTCCGCGCAGGTCTTTCCACTCCACTGCTCGGGAATTCCTCGTAGTCAAAGAGTATTAACAAATGGAAATAGTCCCGTCAGGCCCACAGGTTCATTTCGACCTGACTGAGCCCATTTGCCCGTGGCGCAGGTATTTCCACTCCACTGCCTCAGGAATTCCCCGTAGTCCAAGAGTATTAACAAATGCAAATAGTCCCGTCAGGCCCACAGGTTCATTTCGACCTCACCGAGCCCACTTGCCCGGGGCGTTGTCCATATCCCTTCTCATCTACTTCCTTCTCCAGTTGTTTGTAACCGCAGCCGTCCCTGACACAGCTTGATCCACACAAACTGTGACCATCCACCCGACCTGTCATCCTCCTGGCTTTACACACCTCTGCAGTCTTTGCAAATGTTTTGAACGCAGCCTCGATTTTCCGTTTTGGGTGAGTTTCCAAGTAAACTGGTATTTAAAATAAAATCCCTGTGGCAGATGAAAATCTGAAGTGCAGACAGAAATAGCCGGAAACGACGTCTGGCTGGGAGAACCAGCTAATGTTCTTGGGTCCTGGTACCTTAATCGGGATCTCGGACCGGAAACGCAGACTGTGGCTCTCTCCACAGCTGCTGCCTGAACCGGCGGGTCTTCACAGTAATTTGTACATGTGTGCCGGTCTCCCGGAAGAAACCACACTCGGGAACAGAGCAGTGACCGGAGATCAGAGGCTGATGTGGTCTGCAGTGCCGCCGCTGCGGAGAATCTCGGCCCCCGCCCTCTCTATCTCCCTCGAGCCGTTTGTGCCCAGCCAGTAAAGGGTTAATAAGGTTATGTAAGTCCAGTTTCTGCAGGTTGCTGTCGGCTCATTCGTTTGTTGTAACAAAAAAGTTGTCTCTGAACAGACTGGTCTCGGGTTACAAATCCCTCACAGCTAAGCATTCAAACATTTCCATTGACTGTAATGAATATCACAGCACAGGCCAGACAACCCATCCCCCAGCAAGTCATTTGTAACCCAGTAATCTTCACATGCACATTGACTCCTCTGACAAACACACACACACACACACACACACACACACACACACACACACACACACACACACACACACACACACACACACACACACACACACACACACACACACACACACACACACACACACACACACACACCCGTTCCGTTGCCCGGTGTTCGATCTTGCTCCCCGCCCTCTCTGTCACTCTGGGCGTTTTTGCCGCCATCCCGGAAATGGGAAATAAAGTTTCTGTGGATTGAATTGCTGCAGATTGCCGCCGGCTCCGTCCTTTGTGGTGTCACGGACCCCGGGACCGGGTTACCGAACCAGCAGAAATGGAATAATACGCTGGAGTCTGGTATTACTTTATCTAATGGTATTTATTAGTAAACTAAGTAATACAATACTATAAAAATGCAAATATATATAAAACAGGTTAGCAATGATATATTCAGGTGTGGAAATAGGAATCAAAAACCAAGCTCTTTCAAAGTCTAGGGGTAAATGAATAGTTTTACGATGATGCAGAGTTCAGTTCAGTTTAGTTTAGTTTAGTCGAGGTTGAGGTAGCTGCTGTTGTAACGTTGGAGAGAGAGAGAGAGAGAGACAGAGAGAGTGACAGAGAGAGAGAGACAGAGAGTGACAGAGAGAGAGAGAGAGAGAGAGAGAGAGAGAGAGAGAGAGAGAGAGAGAGAGAGAGAGAGAGAGAGAGATGCAGGCAAACCTTCCGTTGTCTTCTTGTCCTGTTGTGGTCACCGACTGTGACCCCTTCGTACCTGGCCAGACCGTTCTTCAGTAGTGAGCCTGTCACCCAGGCGAGGGTGGACACACACACACATGCCCCCCACCGGTCTGCCTTCACACACTGTGAGCCTCTGATCGATTCCCCCGAATCGATCCTCCAGACCCCCACCTTCGCGTGGGTGCACAACGCTCTTTCAGTGTCCCGTGGCGTGTCTGCCTGTGTCTCAGCAGACTTGCTTTTATCTCCCCTGACGGGGTACCAGCCATCCCTCAACTCCATGTCCATCACCTGGTACCGCCTTGCTGGCTCAACAAGAAGCTGACAAGCAGGCAAAAGTGTCCTTGAGCAAAAGTAAACAATTATCCATGGAGCCATAACTTTAAATCTTTGTCTCTCTCTCTCACACATCTGTGCTGGGTTCCTCCCCCCCCCCCTTTTTCTTCTTTCTCTATCTCTCATTAGCAGCATAGTTCACAGGGGGGTCAACTCTGGCCCCCATCTCCGCCTGGTTTGCTCATCACACATCACACCCCCACCCTTAAAAGAATTTTTACGGAGGTAAAAATTAAAACATAAATGCACATTACAGAGTCTAATATAATACATAAGTAGTCATTCATCAACAGAGTAACGCAGATATAATTTCAAATCTAACACCTAGATAAACAATCAGAAATTACATTGTCAGTCCCCTTTCCATGTTGTATCTTTATATCAAATTCTTGTTACATCAGACTCCAACTTAGCAGTCGTCTATTCTTATTCTTCATGTTAGTCAAAAATACCAATGGGTTGTGATCAGTATAAACTATCAATGGCTCCTGTGCCGGACAAATGTAACCCTCAAAGTGCTCTAACGCCAGGATAAGCGACAGTAATTCTCTTTCTACAGTGGAACAGTTTTTAACTGAGGCGTATATTACAGAGTTTAGACTAATACATGTGCGATTATCATGTGGCACATCACAGAAGTGTATACAAATACTAATCGATATTTCCCATTTAACCTTAACATTCAGTAAATCTACCACGATTTTGTCTTCATCCTTCACATGCTGTGTCACACACAAAAACGTCAAATTCCTGCAAAACCAGATCTTGGTATTCAAACTGATAGTTTGTCAGCCATTATCTCTTTTCCACTTCGAAGCAGAGCACTTATCCCTCACGGGATCAGCTTGCCCGCCAGCTCGGATTCGGCCTTCACAGATTCCCTCTACAGGTGTTAGCTTATCGCCAATGTTTCGCAGACTAAGCCCATTTGCTGAACTGCCAAACAACTCATTAATTTTAAGCAAGTCATTAATTTTATCTTCAAGATCTTTAAGTCTATTAGTTATTATAATAACACCAGCAGGTGATCCCCCCTCCTGGACAATACAACAATTCAAGTGTTGCATCTCCAAATCACATACTTGAACAACATCACCAAGTTGTTTATCTTTAAATTTCAAAGTATAGTTTAACAAATCAGCATGTACTGTCTCAGCATCTGAGAGAGCTGTTTCTATCAGCCAAGTCAATCCAGACTTCACAGGTACTTTATTCAAAAGTCCACTAACAATACTTTTCCCTTTTCCTTCAATAATATTCACATCGTCAGCTTTCATCTCATCACTAACTCTTA